>NC_137675.1:31458486-31586301 GCF_963989245.1 Nansenia antarctica | reverse complement strand
CTCCTTCGTCTGAGAGACACACACACACACACACACACACGCACACACGCGTACATACACATACACACAGAAACACACGCACACACACAGGGAGGGAGGGCGGGGGGTGAGGAGGAGGAGGAGGGGGGTGGGGTGGGGTTTGGCCACTGTGATAGGACACAGGGGATGGAGGGATTTGGGGATGAAACAAGGAGAAAGGAGGGAGGAGAGGGAGGAGAGGGAGGAGAGGGAGGGGTGTGGAGCCGGGGCGTGAGGACTGACGATGGATACGTAGCCCCCCCTCCCTCATCCCCCCCTCCCTCGTCACCCCTCCCTCATCCCCCTCTCTCCACGGCCCCGGAGAAGAGGACAAAACTGTTGCACTCGTCCACCTCTCTCCTCCCTTTCTCCCCCCATAGTCGCCGTGCCAACGTGTGTGTTCCAATCAAACATAATACAGTACATACACCTGTGATGTCACTGTGTACACACACACACACACACACACAGACACACACACACACACACCTCATAGGCGTCCCCCATCCCTTCGGACAATCCTTCGTCAGACCCTGAGAACTGTGATGTCACTACAGGAGAATCCCAAATCACCCCACCCATTCCATCCCCCCGCCCCCCTCCAGGAGAGAGAAACTTCAAATGGGGGAGGTGGGGTGGGGGGGGGTGGGCATTGCTTAACAGAGGGGAAAGTTTTTCTGGTCGGAGCGCGACCCCAAACACAGACACCGAGCTGATCAGCTTTAAAAGAAAAAAGAAGAAGAAAAACGATAATCATCACAGCTTTGGACTTGAGACGGGAGGGAGGGAGGGAGGGGATCGTGAGCACTTAAGTCTCTTCAGTGTGTGAGTCTCATTTCTTTGGGTGGGGGCGGGGGGGTACAGTGTGAGTCTAAAGAGGAGAGGTTTCATTTGTTTGTTTCATTTTCATTCAGTGAGAGGAGATGATACGATATGAGACCCCCCCCCCACGCCCCCCCCCCAACTTGTTCTACTGCCTTTGCACACCCCCCCCACCCCCCCTCCTAAGCCATAACATGTGTGTTGCTTTTCACTGAGAACCGATCCCCCGACATC
This sequence comes from Nansenia antarctica, assembly GCF_963989245.1. Lineage (NCBI taxonomy): Eukaryota > Metazoa > Chordata > Actinopteri > Argentiniformes > Microstomatidae > Nansenia > Nansenia antarctica. The sequence continues at coordinate 31,585,227 of NC_137675.1, read as the reverse complement.
CTCTCTCTCGTGTTTCTTTGATGTTCTGTTCTGTTCTTTGGTTACATTTTACAGGGATATGTGTGTCTTCGTGTGTGTGTGTGTGTGTGTGTGTGCATGTGTGTGTGTACACGTATGCGTGTGTATGCATGTGTGCGTGTGTGTGTGTGTGCGTGCGTGTGTGTGCATTGCAGATGCCTGTCTGTCACCCCTCTCCTTAGTTGAGCTGAGCGTCCCGTACTGTGTGTATATTTTTAGGATGGATGGGTTTTGTACAGATGACATTTTTACTGTGGTAGTCCTGCCGAGTCGGTGTAGTTATGTAGTGAATCCAACACAGTCCCGCCACTGAAGCTAGCGCTTACTCATCAACCAGTCACCGGGGGGGGGGGGGGGGGGAGAGGGAGAGACAGAGGGAGGGAGGGAGGGAGAGAGAGAGAGAGAGGGAGAGAGACAGAGGGAGGGAGGGAAAGAGAGAGAGAGAGAGAGAGAGAGAGAGAGGGAGGGAGAGAGAGAGACAGAGGGAGGGAGGGGGAAAGAGAGAGAGAGGGGGGGGAGACAGAGAAAGAGAGAGGGGAAGGGAGGAAGACACAGAAAGAGAAAGAGAGAGAGGGGAAATGAAAGGAAGGTTTATGCTAGGCTAGGTTGACTAAATGTGCTTAATCAAAGCTGAAAAGCATGACTGAACACAAAACTCAGAACCCCCGGTTTCCATTTCAGCCCCTAGTCCCTCTGCCAAGCCAAAGCCTTGGTCCAGGACTGACCCCCCCCCCTCCCCCCCACCCCCCCCCCCCGCCGTCAGGCCCTGGGACTGGAAAGGAAATGAGGGTCCGGTGATGATGGGTCCGTCTAAAGCGCCCCCCCCTGAAAGGAGCTCTTCCCATTGTATTTTCACCTGTTCATCCATAGATACCAGCAGCAAAGGGGTAGGAGTAAAGAGATGGGGGGTGGAGGGGTGGAGGGTTGGGGGGGTTAGAAGAAGGAGGGTCTAGGGCGGGGACGGACCACTCCTCTCCTCCCTCGGCCACAGAACTGATGTCCTTCCTGGGTCTTAGGTCACCCCACTTTCTCACGCTTGTTTGGAATTTCATAATGCAGTGTGTGATTAAATGGTCCTTGTCAAAACATTGGCCCTGCCTTTTTTTTTCTCTGAGCGTGTGTGTGTGTGTGTGTGTGTGTGTGTGTGTGTGTGTGTGTGTGTGTGTGTGTGTGTGTGTGTGTGTGTGTGTGAGAGTGTGTGTGTGTGTGTGTGTGTGTGTGTGTGTGTGTGTGTGTGTGTGTGTGTGTGTGTGTGTGTGTGTGTGTGTGTGTGTGTGTGTGTGTGTGTGTGTGTGTGCGTGCGAGCATGTCCACATGTTTTTTGGGGGGCTCAAAATAACTTTTATGATGTTATCATCAACATAATACGTCTCTTAGGGGGATACATTCTATTCATTAGTGTTAGTATATTATACTCTATATATTAGGTATAAAGTTAGGATAACATGTTAGAGGGGTATGTGGTTAAAGTGTAGGATGACGGAATATGTTCGTCTTGAACTTAGTTACCCGCCCGAGTCAGCAGATGGCGCTATTGGACTGCATAGCATGGGTGACGTCATAAATAGTGGACGGAGAAACGCAGCCTTCAACAACACCACAGCAACAAAAATGAATGTGCGGTAAGATTACAATGAACGATATTTAACCATTTCGAGACAATCAGCAACATTATTGATGCAGGTTTGACCTTTCCCTCTGTGTCGGGGAAGAAAAACCTTACTGGGTTTTTACAAGCACATCAAGTTCGCTCGTTTGCTAAGTTTGCTATAAACTGGCCAGCAGCAGCAACAGACTCACATGACTTCGGTGATTGTAAGGTAGTTTAACGAGCTGCTGTATTCAATAATGATAATAATATTTCATTATTGTTGTTGTTATTAATGAAGAAAGTCTAGTTAAATCTTGACATTATAGTTTTTAAAGTGATGCAATAAAGCTGAACTCAAAAACATCACCCAGTCTAGGCAAGGCAAGTTTATTTGTATAGCACATTTCATACAACAGGGGCAATTCAAAGTGCTTTACATAGGCTACATTATTTAAAAATACAGCAAGAGGAGCATAGTATGAAATAGTAGTAATATTAGCTGTACAGGGATTGCTGTATGTCATGGACTGGGTCAGATGCTGATGTTTGTGGAGGTTGTATGCAATTATACGCCACATGCTAGCTCATCAATATGCATTACGAAATGAAAAGGAGGGTTTCCCTGTTACTTTTACAATATATTATACAATATATATTGCATTTCTCTAGTAAAATAATATTTTTGGGTTGTCCATTAAACCAACAGACCTAGGAGAGGACTTAACCGTCAGTTAAAAGGAGGATCTCAAATCATAAAGGATGGCAGCCTAGGTCAGGCTCCCGCTCCTCCTCACACTCTGTGGTAAAACATTCAACAAGCATGGACCTGGTGATGGAGGAAACCAGGTCAGAACAGACAAGTAACAATTCACACCCAGACAGTCCTCAACTGGCTCAGTCAACGCTCCTCACTGACCAGGAGCCTTGTGACGACCAGACTGACGGCGACTCAGTTGATGGCAACTCCCGCTCCGACACTGAGGACGAGCCTCACCGCTGCTCGGTGTGTGGTAAAAGTTACGCCTCCGTCAGTTCTCTGAGAGACCATGAGGTCACACATACAGGAAAGGAGCCTCACTGCTGCTCCGTTTGCAACAAAGGTTTTGACCGGGCGTCTTGTCTTAAAAGACACCTGCGGACACATACAGATGAGAGACCTTTTCACTGTTCCGTCTGCGACAGAACTTTTACCCGATTTGAACATTTAAAAAGACACCAACTGAAACATCCAGAAAAGAAACCTTATCCCTGTTCTAGATGTGACGAGAGTTTTCTCACGCTGACAGACTTAAAGACTCACCTGCATGTACATCAAGGAGAGCAGCCTCTGGGGTTTCCTTATCTGAGTGTGATGGAGGAACACCAAAGAACTCACACCGGGGAGAAAGTGTACCAGTGTTCTGAATGTGGACAGTCTCTCGCCTCTAGAAAGACTCTCAAGAAACACATGCAAACACACACTGGAGATCGACCTACCTATCCTTGCCCTGAATGCGGAAAGACGTATTCTCGCGCGTCCGGGGTGACCAGACACCAGAGAACTCACACGGGAGAGAGGCCCTACCCGTGCTCCTGCTGTGAGAAACGCTTTCATACTCCGTATCGTCTCAAGATCCACGTGAGGATTCACACTGGAGAGAAGCCGTACACCTGTGCTCACTGCGGGAAAAGCTTCTCACAAGACGGTGACAGGAAGAGACATCAGATGAGACACCGCACAGGAGAGGAGTCTGATCTCTGAGCTTAGAAAGTCTCCCTCTCGGACGGTTACAATGCCATACTAAATGATTCTCGGTCTTGGTGTATGAATGGTCATGCAGCCCTATGTGCAACACAGTTATTTCTTTCTTCTGTTTTTTAGGTTCCTCTCTTTTATACTGTGTTTTGTTTTGTTGGGGGTGGGGGGGTTGGCTAGTATGCCGTGTTTTGTATTGTAAAAAATAATAATAATTGTAAATCGGTTGATTTCATACCTTCAACAGTTTGTTTATTTGGTATTGATAACCCAATAAAGATACTTGTGGGAAAAAAATGTGAAGTCTCTGAGTACAGGCGGTCTTGGGACATGCAGACAGTACAGTCTCACTTTGATGTTTCTCCTCTGGTGGGTTGAGGCGCTCACGTCAGTCCAGGTTGTACATCCTAGGTTTCACTTTAGGAGTAGATACTGTATGTTGTCATGGATTTACCCAACATTGTGTGTTAAAAGGGTTTATATAACCTATACCTACTATTACATATACTTACTAATTCACGACATTTAGGGTTTACTCACCTTTTCTTTCACCACTACATCCCTGGTTGTACAGTCATGGTATTCACATGTTTATTTATTTTGTTTGCATTGGAACAAGACAAAAAAGCTGAGAAAAAAGCCAAATCTGATATCATTCCACAAAGAAATTATTTAATTACATTTTTGGTAGCACATCCTTTGGAAAAATGTAGGACCACTCTTCTTTTGCCAACTGCTCCAGGTCGCTCACATCTGAAGGGTGCCTTCTCTCAACTGCTGCTTTGAGATTGCTCCACAGTGTTCTATGGGATTGCTGGTCACTTCAGACGTGTCTTGAACTTAGTTACCCGCCCGAGTCAGCAGATGGCGCTATTGGACTGCATAGCATGGGTGACGTCATAAGTAGTGGACGGAGAAACGCAGCACTCAACAACACCACAGCAACAAAAATGAATGTGCGGTAAGATTACAATGAACGATATTTAACCATTTCGAGACAATCAGCAACATTATTGATGCACGTGTAACCCGTGTGTGTTACGCCTGCGTTGTGTTCTGGTGGTGTGTGGGGCAATAACGAGGCCGGAGGCAGAACTGGGTCTCTGGTTCACTTTAGTGGAGCTGTGTGACATGCAGAACATACACAGGGTGAACATACACAGTTAACACACATCAGACTGATGTTACCTGATACAGTATCAGGTAACATCAGTCTGATGTGTGTTAGTTGTCTCGCTCCCCTCTTAAGACGATCTATAGATCTGTCACGCATATTATACAATTATGCCTGGTGTTAAAGAGAGTAGATCAGTGCAGAGGCAGGGAGAGGTTGGGCTGTTTGTGTGACGTCAAAACAAATGAACGGTACTCTGCTCTACAATAAAACAAGTGCAACATATCAGTGAATGAAAGGTAAATTGTTAGGACTTTAACCTACGTTTGTCACTTTCTGTTTATATGGCTGGCCGTTCAAAAACCTCTGTCAATACGTGTCTGTCCGGTATACTGGCATGGCGATTGTAACGTTTACTTACCAGCTAGCTAGTTCGCAAAGAGCATGCAGTGGCTACATTTGCAGTTTCCATCAGATAGCTTCAGAAAAATAACTGCAATGAAAGTCATTTCGGGCTGAATAACGTCTGACGGCTTTCAACTTGTCGCTTTTTGTTCGGATTCATTCTGATGTTCTACTGCGGCTGTATACAACAGATCTATTTGTCTATGTGAGTGAATCATCTATCCATCGGTCGTCATAAGCACTGGTATGCTTTCGGTTAACAAAACCCATTTTCCATTCAAACAACAAAAAACACTGTTTGACATTGAACGCTACATAGGTAAGTTATTATTCAGCAAAACAGTACACATATGCTCATTATACAAAATGAGCAGTACAATTCTCATGTTGTTAAATGTAAAATCAGGCTAATGTTCTCAAACAGGGGCCACCAATACAGGTCAAAGTAATGAAATTGGTGCTACCATAGTACTGTAAGCCTACTAGATACTGTACTAGACAATGTAGGCCTACTAGATACTGTACTAGACAATGTAGGCCTACTAGGTACTGTACTAGACAATGTAGGTCTACTAGGTACTGTACTAGACAATGTAGGCCTACTAGATACTGTACTAGACAATGTAGGCCTACTAAATACTGTACTAGACAATGTAGGCCTACTAGATACTGTACTAGACAATGTAGGCCTACTAGATACTGTACTAGACAATGTAGGCCTACTAGGTACTGTACTAGACAATGTAGGCCTACTAGGTACTGTACTAGATACTGTACTAGACAATGTAGGCCTACTAGGTACTGTACTAGACAATGTAGGCCTACTAGATACTGTACTAGACAATGTAGGCCTACTAGGTACTGTACTAGACAATGTAGGCCTACTAGATACTGTACTAGACAATGTAGGCCTACTAGGTACTGTACTAGACAATGTAGGCCTACTAGGTACTGTACTAGATACTGTACTAGACAATGTAAGCCTACTAGGTACTGTACTAGACAATGTAGCTCTACTAGATACTGTACTAGACAATGTAGGCCTACTAGACAATGTAAGCCTACTAGGTACTGTACTAGACAATGTAGGCCTACTAGATACTGTACTAGACAATGTAGGCCTACTAGATACTGTACTAGACAATGTAAACCTACTAGGTACTGTACTAGACAATGTAGGCCTACTAGATACTGTACTAGACAATGTAGGCCTACTAGATACTGTACTAGACAATGTAGGCCTACTAGGTACTGTACTAGACAATGTAGGCCTACTAGGTACTGTACTATGAGTGACATTCTGTGAGAGCAGCTGCATTATCATGTGTTCACACATACAAAGTGTCATGACATCAATGGAGTAATGTGTCATTATTAGGCAAGACGGTTGGTTTACTCTCATGAAGGTATCCATCCATCACAAAAGGAATATATTTTATTACTTGAAAATACCCTAATGTCACTGATAGGGCTTTCACACCGGCAAAGAACCGTGCCCGTTCGCGTTTGGGAACCTCCGAACGTTGGTGCTGTCTGGCGAACGAGCCCGCGTTCATACCAGTGTAACTGGAACCATCCGCGTCATCAACGCTGGGTGATGAAGGGGCGGGATAAACAAACATGTCACAACTAGATGGCAGCTACTTCACTGGAAATGAGGATAATATCTTCCACTACAGTATCTGAAATAAACAAAATGTTCTATTAAATAAAACACAAGACACTTTCTACACGCGTTCTCTTACTAATCAGCTGCTCCGTTACTGGAATAGAAATCGCTTACGAAATTCACGTTCGGTGTGTGAGTGAGTGTGTGTTTGCTGAGCATGTGAGGAAGATAGAGAGAATGATGTAACTTTTGATATTGTTTTTGATCACTAATGATTAGATTTAGATTAGATTACATTTTGTCTACTTCCTTCTTGCTGGTCTTTGCCGCCTAGAATATGACACACCCACTGACGACGTGACTGTTCTACGTTTTGGTTCGCGCTTGAGAACCACTATTTTCTGGTTCCCGCTGCGAACCAACTTTTCAGGCTCCGAACCAAGTGAGTTTCGGTCTAAACGCGCCGGCCGGTTCCAGACTTGGTTCGCGAACGTGAACCGGCACGGTTCTTTGCCGGTGTGAACGCCCTATGAGTGGCTTTAATAGTGAACTCTTAGCTTACTCTTTCAGAGGCACTATTGCAGATCCCTGAAAAACCTTTTCTTTCTTCTTGAGTAATCAAGCTAACTACAAACTTCTTCTGTCCATTTTCAGCCTCCAGGACTTTCCCATGAAGTATTAACTCTGACCATGAGTTAAAAGAGGAGCTTGGAGGACAGTCAGTGGGTAGTGGGTGTTTTGCCCTAGCCCTTTTCTGGAATATTAACTCCAGAATGAAAACCACCAAATGGAGGAGGAAAACAACGCTGAAATGATCAACCCAAATCTAGACCGATCTCAACAGACCAACGTAATGGTCGTCAAAGACGAGGAGTGTCATGCGGATGCCACTGACAGCTCTGGAGAGAGCTTTGATACTGGAGATAGGCCTCACCACTGCCCCACTTGTGAGAAAAGTTTTATCCGGGCATATCACTTAAGAAGACACCAGCGGACACATACAAATGAGAAACCTTTTCAATGCTCTGACTGTGACAGCACCTTTACGCGACCCGAACACTTTAAAAGACACAGGCAGAAAAAGCACAAGTGTAGAGAGTCTTGCCACTGCTCTGACTGTGGGCCACTCCAGAAGCCAAAAACTGGCAAGAGGCCTCCTTACCACTGCCCCATTTGCGATAAAAGTTTTAATCGGGCGTATCACTTAGATAGACACCAGGGAACACATACCAAAGAGAGGCATTATCACTGTTCTGACTGTGAGAAAAGCTTTGGCCGCTCAGAGCAGTTGAAAAGACACCAGAGGACACACAGGCAAAACAACGCTCACTGCTGTCGCCATTGTGGTGAAAGTTTCTCCGAAGTGGAAGAACTAAAAACACATGTGGAGTCGCACCTCAGAAACAAGCCATACCTCTGCAACGACTGTGGGAAAAGATTTACCTTTCTGAATGTGTTGGAAAAGCACCAGCTGAAACATAAGGCCGGTAAGCCACACCAATGCTCCACCTGTAGTCAAAGTTTTGCCCGCTTATATCACCTTAAAAGGCACCAGCGAACACACACAGAGAGGCCTGTGAAAGAGGGACCATTCCAGTGCTCTGAATGTGGGGGGAGATTTAGTCGACCTGAACATCTTAAAAGACACCAGTTGAAACATGAAAAGAAACCACGGTTAGTAAGTTATCCCTGTTCTAGATGTGACGAGAGTTTTCTCACGCTGACAGACTTAAAGACTCACCTGCATGTACATCAAGGTGAGCAGCCTCTCCACTGTCCAGACTGTGGCAAAACATTCCTGCACAAGCGAAAGCTAGAGAGACATCAGACTATACACACGGGGGAAAGACCTTACATCTGCCCTGACTGTGGCCTGGGGTTCTCTTGTTTAAAGGCAATGGAAAAGCACCAACGAATTCACACTGGGGAGAAAGTGTACCATTGTTTGGAGTGCGGACAGTCTTTCGCTTACAGGGAGACTCTCAAGAAACACATGCAAACACACACTGGAGATCGACCTACCTATCCTTGCCCTGAATGCGGAAAGACGTATTCTCGCCCGTCCGAGGTGACCAGACACCAGAGAACTCACACGGGAGAGAGGCCCTACCGATGCTCCTGCTGTGAGAAACGCTTTTACAATCAGTACCATCTCAAGATCCACATGAGGATTCACACTGGAGAGAAGCCGTACACCTGTGCTCACTGCGGGAAAAGCTTCTCACAAGACGGTGACAGGAAGAGACATCAGATGAGACACCCACAGGAGAGGAGTCTGATCTCTGAGCTTAGAAAGTCTTCCACTCTATGAGGTGTACAGGTGGACTCTTGACAGGGTCATAATAACAGTTGTTGATGTTTTTACTATGGTGGTGAAGGGCTGGGAAAAAGGTAATAGGTCAACATAAGAGTTCCTATAGCCATTGAAAGTAAGTCAAGGTCTAAAATACAAAACAGGGGTTTTATGATGGCATCTGACTGGTATATGTGACAGCGGCTGGTGAAAGCGGGAACAAGTCTGCAACCAATCAAAATGTTCAGACTTTTATTCTGAACATTTTAAATAAATGTCGCGATGACGCACTCGCTAGTCAATCCAAATTATTTGAAATGTATTTAATTTTTTTCCGAATAAAGATTCCAAACATTTGGTCGGTTGCCGACTTGTTCCCGCTTTCACCAGCTGCTGTCACATTTGAATACTATTGCTCTGTTTGACATATTGTGCTTGTGACAATGTAGTGAGCATTTGATAACACTAAGTCTCTTTGTAAATGTGACATCATATGCAGGTCTGTCCAGCATTAATTCCAGAAGAGTGTTAGTTACTGTGATACTTCATGGTATCTTAACGGTATCTTAATGGTATCTCCAGATCCAGAGAGTTAGTGGTGAGACAGGGAGAAGAAGAAGCACATTATCTGGTGCAGACCTGTTATGATGTTCTAATATGATCTTGATTCCAAGGTTCAAGGTTTCTTTATTGTCCCCTGGGGAAATTAGCAGCCCGATCAGAAAAGACTAATCAGTGCAATGCTAAATCTGACGTAGAGCCAGGTATAACTGAATGCACAAGAGAATTAAACATACTCTGAGAAATGAGAATTGAAAAATGATACAAACATTGACAACTTTCTCCCAGGCGCCTGTCTTGTCAATAAAACATGTTGTATTTTGAAGATCCACCATCTGGTCCTCCATTATTGATCACTTAGCGTCCTTCAGTGGATTCAAATGAAGATGATTCTTATTGGGTTTCACTTCATATGTGATGTTCGTATATCATGTTTATTGTTGGGTTAGGGGGTTGGGGTATTTTGGAAGGTAACCCACATTGTTTTCCAACCTTGAATTCTCTCAACTCTTATGTTGACCACTGTGCTTTATATCTACAGCCCTCCATTAGTGTTGGGCAGTTATCTTCAACAATTAGGGTTTGAGGTCAAATTCTGAATATGTGTCAAAAGAAAATAATGTCACCTTTTATCAGAGGGTGTTTCCATACAGACCTGGTTCACAATAAGAAATAAAAGCACTTTATTTGTGTAGTCGGTTTGGGATTGGCAGGGGTAATTTAGGGTTTAGGGTATTCACATCCAAATTGAAGGAAGGGTTTAGGAATTACAGCTCTTTAATATGTAGCTCCCTCTTTTTCAAGGGACCAAAAGTAATTGGACAATTGACTCAAAAGCTGTTTCATGGGCCAATGTGGGCTATTCCTTCATTGTGTCTATCAATTAAGCAGGTAAAAGGTCTGAGTTGATTCCAAGTGTGGCATTTGCATTATACGCATATTTGCATATACGCTCAACATGCAGTCAACGGAGCTCTCAATGCAAGTGAAACAGGCCATCCTTAGGCTGCAAAAACAACAAAAAAGTCCATCAGAGAGATAGCAGGGAACATTAATAGTGGCCAAATGAACTGTTTGGTTCATTCTGAGACAAAAAGAATGCACTGGTGAGCTCGGCACCACAAAAAGGTCTGGACGTCCATGGAAGACAAGAGTGGTGGATGATCACAGGATCCTTTACCTGGTAAAGAAAAACCCCTTCACAACATCCAGCCAAATGAAGAACAGTCTCCAGGAGGTAGGCATATCATTATCCAAGTGTACCATAAAGGAAAGACTTCACACAAGCAAATACAGAGAGTTCACCACAAGGTGCAAGCCATTCATAAGCCTCAAGAATAGAAAGGCCAGATTAGACTTTGCCAAAAAAACATCTAAAAAAGCCAGCCCTGTTTTGGAACAGCATTCTTTGGACAGATGAAACTAACATCAACCTGTACCAGAATGATGGGAAGAAAAAAGTATGGAGAAGGCTTGGAACGGCTCATGATCCAACGCATACCACATCATCTGTAAAAAAAACGTGGAGGCAGTGTGATGACATGGGCATGCATGGCTTCCAATGGCACTGGGTCACTAGTGTTTGTTGATGATGTGACAGAAGACAGAAGCAGATGGATGAATTCTGAAGTGTTTAGGGATATTCTGTCTGCTCAGATTCAGACTAATTCAGCAAAGTTGATTGGATGGTGCTTCACAATACAGATGGACAATGACCCAAAACATACTGCGTAAGCAACCCAGGAGTTTTTTTAAGGCAAAGAAGTGGAATATTCTGCAATGGCCAGAGTCAATCACCTGATCTCAACTCGATCAAGCATGCATTTCACTTGCTGAAGACAAAACTAAAGGCAGAAAGACCCACGAACAAACAACAACTGAAGACTGCTGCAGTAAAGGCCTGGCAAAGCATCACAAAGGAGGAAACCCAGCATTTGGTGATGTCCATGTGTTCCAGACTTCAGGCTGTCATTGCCTGCAAAGGATTCTCGACAAAGTATTAAAAATGAACATTTTATTTATGATTATGTTAATTTGTCCAATTACTTTTGAGCTCCTGAAAATAGGGGACTGTGTATAAAAATGGTTGCAATTCCTAAACGGTTTTTTTCAACAATTTTTGTTCAACCCCTTGAATTAAAGCTGAAAGTCTGCACTTCAATTACATCTCGATTGTTTCATTTCAAATCCATTGTGGTGGCATACAAAGCCAAAATTATGGAAATTGTGTCACTGTCCAAATACTTCCGGACCTAACTGTATTGTATAATATGTAGCCTACGTTCAGCAATCATCAACATTGAATAGAGGAGGGCTACTATCTGAGTCTATCTGAATAGAGGGGGACACTATCTGACACTTGTCTCCCAGTTTTTGAGTGTCACGACGACGTGACTTGTGCCATTATTATTCAAAAAAGATTTCCCTGCGCTACCAACTCCCGCCAGTATGTGGCAATGTAGGCATGTTCAGTGTGTCGGCTGTTTCCGTCGTGTGGACGTTGACGGAGCGCTGTTCTAACAACACTACTATTGCGAACACGCTTTTACCCTCTCTGTGCAGTCATATTGACTGATTTCGTGGGGGGGGAACATACCATAGTACTTAATAATGATCAGTCTGGATGACAACTAGTAGACTGCTATCAAGGCGTTCGAGTCAAACAAGCAGACAGCTTGGAGAAGGAAGCAGCTGAAACAGCTGACGGCTTCGCTTTAGTTTGGTGAGTCCACCAGTTATGTGGCCAGTTACTGATGGGAATTGTTTCTCAATTGACTTAACTGGTTATATAATGGTATTTAAATGTCAATGTACTCAAACGTTTACGTTTCAACCATTGATAGGAAATTATATTCATATGAAATGTCTCCTTTCCCTTCTGCAGATCACTCCCTATGGTGTCGAGGTAGTTGCCCTGTGTTCGTTGCTGTGGTGTCCTCTGGTCCTCTGGTCCTCTGGTCCTCTGGTCCTCTGGTCCTCTAGTCCTCTGGTCCCCTGGTCCTCTGGTCCTCTGGTCCTCTAGTCCTCTAGTCCTCTGGTCTTCTGGTCCTCTAGTCCCCTGGTCCTCTGGTCCCCTGGTCCTCTAGTCCTCTAGTCCTCTAGTCCACCGCTCCCCATCATGAGTGCACTTGGCTACTTCACCCCAGCTAAAGAAGAGGAGCGCCGCTGGATGCCTCTCGAACCTTCTAGAAGACCAACGCCCAGCAGTACCCTCAGCGGAGAAGAGGCCAAACGCTTCTACCAGAGCCTTGTAGAAGAGAGGACCGAAGAGACGAAGACCAAGAGAGAGGGGGAAGAGCGGAGGAGGGGCGATAGAGAGAGACGAGGTGAGCAGCGGAGGAGAGAGAACTACAGGGGAAGAGGGGATGGAGGAGGAGGAGGAGTGGCCGTCCAGGCTAACAGGCCGGTGGCTAACGCGGCTACGGAGCTAGATGGATTCAAGCTGCTGCGTTGTGCCCAGGAGGGAGACCTGCCCGGGGTGAGAGCGCTGCTGGACAGGGGGGTGGATATCAACTTCCAGGATAACTTCTTCTGGACCGCGTTGATGTGCGCTAGCCGGGAGGGCCAGCGGGGTGCTGTGAGGCAGCTGCTCCAGCGGGGGGCAGCGTGGGTGGGGGTGGTGGACACACAGGGCAGGGACGCCAAGGAGCTGGCTCAGAGAGCTGGCCACTGGGGAGTGGTAGAGGAGCTGGAGGGACACGGGAGACCGGCACAAGACCACCGCGACCGCAGGTGAGTGATGGAACATAGACTGGTTTAGTACTCGTTGGCCTGAGCGTTGACCGTGTATCTAGGGTGACCAGGTCCCAACAAACCAAATGTGGGACAAGGAGTATGTTTGTGTGGGACAATGTGGGACACCCTCTCAACAGGCCCGGACCGAACTTTAGGTGCCCCTGGTAGCATCCGCCCCCCCTCGCCGATTTGAGAGCTATGTCTAGTTTTTAAAAATATATATGCATTTCCATTCTGTTTCCTATTCTGTTTGGTTTATTCAGTAGCATCCAATAGACTATGCAGATAAAAACTTAACAAATATATAACAAATATATTTTATTTGAATGTGAACCTCACAATAAAGTATCTGTATGGAGCAGAAAGTGAAGTCAAAGTGCAGTATCAATTTAGTATATTCATAAAGAAAAGTAGCATGACAGTGTTAGGCCTGTAGATGATTGAGTATTTTGGGCTATCTAGCTAGCTAACTTGCCTCCCATTTGCAACACAAATGCATTGACATAGCTGTCAAGACTAACGCGCGCGCGCACACTAGACGAAAACATAAAACACAACTCTGCACGCATTCAGACAATGACAGTGATAACAGCTGGTCAAAGGATAAACCAATTGCCCAAGTAATTTGTCAGTTTTACATAGCCTGAAACTACAGATTGTAAGCTTTCAAATGATGTGTCATACATTGAAATCTGATTTTTGAATGTTGGTACACGGTGCACCTCAGACAGAGTCTCTGCCGCAGCAACAAGTGCTGTTAACAGCTAGCGGCTAACAGTGGTACATCGCTACGAACGTCTAACTACGTTTTTATAACATCACACAACATGCTGAGAGAACATGAACATGCTAAAAACACATAAATAGATGAACACACAGTCCTTGCTTTTGAACACGTCCTAAAACTAAAGTGGTCCCTTACCAGTATCCTACGGCAAACGAGAACAGTGAATCCAATCCACAAATTATAAGTATTTAGTGATCGTTAAACTGTTGTTTATTATATCGAGTGGGTACTTTAAAACTTCAATTTGGTGTTATGAAAAAAAAGGAGCTGCATGTGCCCTTGAGCAAGGCACTTAACCCCCTAATTGCTAGGCCTAGAGCAAAGAAAAAAACAAATTCCAACAATTGATTGACAAGTTGATAACATGGCAAATAAAACATTCTTCCTCCACCTCTTCCTCTTCCTCCTCATCCATCTCCTCCAGCTCTGCCCCGGCCCCGTCCCAGTGGTGCTCCGCGTGTGGCTCCCACTACAGCGGCGGCCGGGAGTCCCACCTCTCCTCCACCCTGCACCAGTTCAGCTCGCGCCGCGCTGCCCCCCCACCCCCCCACTACTGCCTGCCCCCCTCCAGCACGGGCTACCGGATGATGCTGCGCAGCGGCTGGGACCCCGAGGGGGGGCTGGGGCCGGCGGGTGGGGGCCCCAAGCAGCCCGTACGCACCGTCCTGAAGAGGGACCAGCGGGGGCTGGGCTACGGCCCGCCCAAACGCCCCCGCGTCACCCACTTTCAGGCCTTGGACCCGCAGGCGGTGAAGCGGCCAGGCAAGGAGAGGGAGGGAGCGAGAGAGATGCGCGAAGGAGGGATGAGGAAGGAGGAGAGCCGGAGGAAGGAGGCGATGGACAGGACCTGGGAGAGGGACTTTCGCAACTCATTTTACCAGTGAAAGACTTCAACCAATCAACCCTCAGCAGGGTTCGACAGTAACGCCGTTTTACTTGCCCGGAACAAGTAAAACATTCACAGGGTTTGTTTGCGTGAGCACGACGACGCTGCTAGATCCTGGATATTTTTACCTGTGTGCAGGAAGAACAACAGATGGCGCAGGCGCGAGACTAGACTAGATGATCGTGGAGTGAAGATATTATCAAAGCGTACTCGCCTGTCGATCACCCGTACGCTTTGATAATATCTTCACTCCACGATCATCACCCAGGCACTTGTGTCGATGTGAATAGGGCCGGAGAGGCTAGCTAGCCTATTAGAAAGGGAAGACAGAGCTATTCCCACTCTTCTAGAGATCGACATGAATCGTCTCTAGGGGATATAGGGATACATCTGGAGTTGTGTAAGTAAGAGACAGTTTTATAGATTTGTCACTTATTTTTTCTGTGAAGTGTTCTTGAACCAGGGGAGTCATTTGCGGACACAAACAGAAGCCATTCTACCTCCGGGCCAACTGCCACTGTTTTGTATTATTCAGAGATTTGTACGAACCTCCTCTATTAAACGGACTGACTATCTATCTACTGTGACGTGTGTGTGTGTGTGTGTTTTTAACTTATTAGTTATTAATCTGAGGGAGGGAGAAGAGAGAGAGAGAGAGAGAGATTCCGTGTTTTGTCATGTAAGATACATAGAGCCGTTAACCTCACTGTTTAAACATAATTCTACCCTCACCCACCCTCCCTCCCTCCCTGTCTGTTACTATCCCCCACCCTCCCTCCCTGTTACCCTCACCCACCCTCCCTGTTTGTTACCCCTCACCCTCCCTCCCTCCCTGTTACCCTCACCCACCCTCCCTCCCTGTTTGTTACCCCTCACCCACCCTCCCTGTTTGTTACCCTCACCCACCCTCCCTGTTTGTTACCCTCACCCACCCTCCCTCCCTCCCTGTTTGTTACCCTCACCCACCCTCTCTGTTTGTTACCCTCACTCACCCTCCCTCCCTGTTACCCCTCACCCACCCTCCCTGTTTGTTACCCTCACCCACCCTCCCTCCCTCCCTGTTACCCCTCACCCACCCTCCCTGTTTGTTACCCCTCACCCTCCCACCCTCCCTGTTTGTTACCCTCACCCACCCTCCCTGTTTGTTACCCTCACCCACCCTCCCTGTTTGTTACCCCTCACCCACCCTCCCTGTTTGTTACCCTCACCCTCCCACCCTCCCTGTTTGTTACCCTCACCCACCCTCCCTGTTTGTTACCCTCACCCACCCTCCCTGTTTGTTACCCCTCACCCTCCCTCCCTGTTTGTTACCCCTCACCCACCCTCCCTCCCTGTTTGTTACCCCTCACCCACCCTCCCTGTTTGTTACCCTCACCCTCCCTCCCTGTTTGTTACCCCTCACCCACCCTCCCTGTTTGTTACCCCTCACCCTCCCTCCCTGTTTGTTACCCCTCACCCTCCCTCCCTGTTTGTTACCCCTCACCCACCCTCCCTCCCTGTTTGTTACCCTCACCCACCCTCCCTCCCTCCCTGTTACCCCTCACCCACCCTCCCTGTTTGTTACCCCTCACCCTCCCTCCCTCCCTGTTACCCCTCACCCACCCTCCCTGTTTGTTACCCCTCACCCACCCTCCCTCCCTGTTTGTTACCCCTCACCCACCCTCCCTCCCTGTTACCCCTCACCCACCCTCCCTCCCTGTTTGTTACCCCTCACCCACCCTCCCTCCCTGTTACCCCTCACCCACCCTCCCTGTTTTACCCTCACCCACCCTCCCTGTTTGTTACCCTCACCCACCCTCCCTGTTTGTTACCCCTCACCCACCCTCCCTCCCTCCCTGTTACCCCTCACCCACCCTCCCTGTTTGTTACCCCTCACCCACCCTCCCTGTTTGTTACCCTCACCCTCCCTCCCTGTTTGTTACCCTCACCCACCCTCCCTGTTTGTTACCCTCACCCACCCTCCCTGTTTGTTACCCCTCACCCACCCTCCCTCCCTGTTTGTTACCCCTCACCCACCCTCCCTGTTTGTTACCCCTCACCCACCCTCCCTCCCTGTTTGTTACCCCTCACCCTCCCTCCCTGTTTGTTACCCCTCACCCACCCTCCCTCCCTCCCTGTTACCCCTCACCCACCCTCCCTGTTTGTTACCCCTCACCCACCCTCCCTCCCTCCCTGTTACCCTCACCCACCCTCCCTCCCTCCCTGTTACCCCTCACCCACCCTCCCTGTTTGTTACCCCTCACCCACCCTCCCTCCCTGTTTGTTAGGGTTAGGGTTTCTGAAGTCATATTTACTGTATACTATTACTCAATAGTATATAATAGTATATAAACTCAACTAACGTCACCTCTCGCCCACTGTTCCCTGTGCAGCAAAACATCTGACCCACTTCCTGTGTCATGGCAACGGGGGAGTGGCAGTGTGGGAAGTGTAAACTCTCTGGACTATGGCACAAATATGTTCCTGGAGAGCTGAGCTGATTATTATCAAGCAGGGTCATCAAGCTAGCCAGTAACTCATAAATCCTGATATCTTTTGTTAATGAAAGCAGAAGTAAGGTGAGGCGATGCTTTGTTGTTTGTCTGTTTAGAAATGTGTTCCTCTAAACTGTAGGCCTATCTGTTACCTGTCCCAGTTAGCTGGGGTCGGTTGCACCACCTCTTACTAAGTACAAACTAACCCTAGTTATAGCGTAAGTATTTACTAAATCAATATTTAGTCACTACTAAACTTGAATGGGTTGCACCAAGCACACTAGTTATGACGTAGAGCTTAGTAACTACTACATATTTATACATACCCCTAGGGTGGTGTAAGTTATAACTTAGTTGTTACTAAGAAGACATTAGCCAATCAGCGAGCAAAGCAAAACCCTCCGTTTTTAAATCCTCAATTTTGGCCGCCATTGGCTAAAAGCTGTAATTTGGCTCTACAAGTGTTAATATGTCATTTTATGAAGTTTTAATATGTTTTCAGGTGAGATAGTAACCATATATATTCACAAAATGTATCCGGTTTATCAAAATAACCCGTTTATGTATCTCATCTGACGGGTTTTTTCCCCACTTCTGTGGGAAACTTCGCTAGCAACATTACGTTGCTAAAATACCTTACTTTATCTCCGCTGAGGTAACGACGGTAAGCTCTACTGGTGTTGCTAGCGAAGTTTCCCACAGAAGTGGGGGAAAAAACGTCAGATCAGATATATAAACGGGTTATTTTGATAAACTGGACACATTTTGTGAATATATATGGTTACTTTCTCGCCTGAAAACATATTAAAACTTCATAAAATGATAAACATATTAACACTTGTAGAGGCAAATTACAGCTTTTAGCCAATGGCGGCCAAAATTGAGGATTTAAAAACGGAGGGTTTTGCTTTGCTCGCTGATTGGCTATAATGTTCTTCTTCTACGTTTTATGTGACAATGAATGTCTTTTTAGTAACAACTTGCGCATTACTAAGTATTTACTAGCTAAGATTGACAAACGTTTGGCGTGGTGCAACCGAAATCAGTAAACAACTAGTTTGAAACTAGCTAGTAACTACTAGGGGTTTAGTAACTACTAAATGCCTACATTTAGTAATGACTTACGCCAAATTGGTGCAACCCAGGCCTGGTCTTCTGAGTGCAGTAATACAGTCACAAAAACTGTATAGTAAAAGTGTGTTAGTGTGTCATAGAAGTCATAGAAGTAGCTACATAAGACAATATTTCAATGGGTAAACAAATGATGATATACAGTAGCCCACATCAGCACATTACAATTATTATGATATGAAATATTTACAATTACTCAATAAATCATATTGTTACGTTCATTAATAATCAATGGAGGCTGAGTCTTTATCAATAATTTCAGAGTATTTATTGAAATCTAGCAAGAGGGGGTCTCTGTACAGTCAACATAGGGTTTCAAAGTACAAAAGCCCACCTCTATAGGGTTGGTTCATCTTATAGTTTCAACATTTAGTTGACAACATCACATGGGTACAGATAAGACAGAACATAACTCTTTCACTTTAGCCTTGAAGAGAAGGGAGTGTGGGTTACTCTTTATCTCGCACCTGCAGTTTTAATCACATACCGTTCTTGTTATTCATACATCCATTCAGTGAGCATAATATCATTATTGTATTAAAGACATTTTTCTCACACATATTAAAGTCCCATGTAAACTACTGCACCGCTGTAAGACCCTATTAGAGAGACAGACACCATGTGACATGAGAGCAACAGGTCCTCATCACTGGAGCTTAGACGGGCTTCGAACGTGACAGCAGCTGTAGTTTGATTGGTCGTACGGGGCTCATTAGTCCTTTTGGGCTTAACTCCAATGGGAGCTGTGAAAAGAGACATGTTTGAATACAGCGTGATTTCAATTCCAAAAGAAGAAAAAAAACATTTTAAAAGGTTCAATCTGTCATGTATTCCAAACAGTTCAGGGGTAGACCATTTAACAAGAAATGGGGGGGGTGTCTTACCTTTATTTACAGCGACAGGCAAACTTGTAAAATCAGTATTGGCTTTTGACTCTATAGATGTGAAGTCTTTCCACACTGTGTTTTTGTTACAGACCCTGAATATGGTGCTGTATCCAAAAGGTTTTAACCAGGAAAAACGTGTTTATAGCACGTTCATTTGTTTTGTCATAGGCTATATGACAAGGGCCCGTAGTACAGGGGACTTCAACTTTTCCTGGGCCCAGGGTTCGACAGTAACGCCGTATTACTTGCCCGGAGCAAGTAAAACACACCGGGTTTGTTTGCGCGAGCAAATGATCGTGAGTGAAGATATTATCAAAGCGTACGGGTGATCAACAGGCGCGTACGCTTTGATTATATCTTCACTCCACGATCATCTAGCAGCGTCGTTGTGCTCGCGCAAACAAACCCGGTGAATGTTTTACTTGCTCCGGGCAAGTAAAACGGCGTTACTGTCGAACCCTGCCTGGGCCTGTCACAAGGTCTGGAAAAACTCAGGGCCCCCCTCATAAGAAGCTGTCAAAGGCCCCTGTCCAGCTGAGGGTCTCACCTCTGTTCTCTTACAAGTGGCGAAGCTGTACTTCTGTAGGACCTCCACCAAAGCTAACTTGACCATCACCAGAGCGAATCGCGTCGCGATACAGACCCGCGGGCCCGCCCCGAACGGCATGTAGGTGTACGGGTCGATGCTGTCCTTGTTCTCCTTACTGAACCTGCACACAGAGAGGAGGAGAGGGGAAATAAAAGAAAAACATGTTTTGATCATGATAACCTGTCGTGTAGAAGACCCTGTTTGTGTGTTTAGCATTAAAGTGTGTTTTATGGTTGTTGTGGAACACTGCCCTTATGGTTGCGGATGCGATTGATATTGTTGTTAGGGTGCGGTTCATGTGGTTATGATGCGGTTCACCTCTCTGGTTTGAACGCCTCGGGTTCAGGCCACAGGTCGGGGTCACGGTGCAGGGCATAAAGGGGAACTATGACGACTGTATCCTTGGGGATCGTGATGCCTTGGATCTCTATGGTTCTCTTGGTGACCCTTTCTAGTCGCGCCGCAGGAGGGTACAGCCTGAGAGACTCGTTGACCACGCTGTCCAGATAGTCCATCTGCATCAGAGCCTCGTACTTGATAGGAGCCTGCACAGGGATGTTACACTCACATTAGCACCCTGTGAAATAGTGTATTATCTATCTACTTCCTGTTTATAAAAATGAATAGTACTGGCCAGGAGTCTGCAATTGGGTTGCAAGTACTGTCCGAGGTTACACACAAATCTGCATTTCAGGTATCCCCATCATACTTCCTGTAACAGACGAATATGAATAGGAAACTGCAGAGGGGTTACCTGGTTGGGGAACACTGTGTCTATCTCCTCCTGCAGCTTGGACATGGTGTGAGGGTTGGTTGCCAGATTGTAGGCCAGGAAGGTCAGAGTGGAAGCGGTGGTCTCATAGCCAGCGAAGACGAAAATGGTTGCCTGGGACATGATCTCATGATCACTCAATCCTAGAGAAAAACAGGCGATGGGTAGTAGCGAGAAAAATAAGAGGAAGGAAAAAGGTACAGAATTGTTTGGTTTAAAAATATATATTAAAAAAACTGTAGAGATTGACAGGAAGGATTGGTGAGAGAGAGGAGGGATGTGTATGTGGATATGTCGATGGCCAGAATCGAATCAGGGATCTTGCGATAATGCGGTGTGCGCATTAGTGTGCTACGCCACTAAACGCCTCAAGGAAAGGAATTGGTTGACGTTTTACGATAGTTCAGACTACGTTTCCCTAGTCTCACATTGGGCTTTCACACAGGCAAAGAACTGTTCCGGTTTGCGTTCGCGAACCAAGTCTGGAACCGGCCGGCGCGTTCAGACCAAAACTCAATGGTTCAGAGACTGAAAAGTTGGTTCGCAGCCGGAACCAGAAAATAGTGGTTCTCAAGCGGGAACCAAAACGTAGAGCAGTCACGTCGTCAGTGGGTGTGTCATATTCTAGGCTGCAAAGAAGGAAGGAGACAAAATGTAATCTAATTCTAATCATTAGTGATTGTAGCGACTAGATTTAGCCAAAAATCCAAGTTGCTGAGAGACGCGAGCAGGGTTTGGGTGAAGTTGTGTGACGAGCTAAAAACAATTCGCTTGAGATAAAAATGTACGTTTAAGGCATTTATTGAATATAAAACAATCAAGCTCGGTGACGTACATAAATCCATAAGCGACCAAAAACAAAGAATATCAAACAAATCGTGAATGAAATGCGATCAACAAAATACAGCGACCCTGTCTCCCCTCTCTCTCCACTCCCGCCATACAGGTAAACAGGTGCTTAAAGTAACCTCAGGTAGGCCCGCCCATAATCATGTGACTTCCGGAAGGGTTATCAAACAATAAACGTGATCAAAACAATAAACAAACAAATCAAATAACTCACAAATCATAATAAACCCATTAGCTTTTTGTACTAAATACTAAATACCCAAGAATACATATTCATGGCTCCTACAGTGATCAAAACAATTCATCAAAAGTTTCATCATTCTCTATCTTCCTCACATGCCCCAACCCCTCCAGCAATGGAGCAGCTGGTTAGTAAGAGAACGTGTGTAGAAAGTGTCTTTTGGTTTGTGTCATAGAAAATAATGTTTATTTCAGATACTGTAGTGGAAGATAGTATCCTCTTTTCCAGTGAAGTAGCTGCCATCTAGTTGTGAATTTTTTGTTCACCCAGCGTTGATGACGTGGATGGTTCAGGTTACACTGGTATGAACGCGGGCTGGTTCGCCAGACAGCTCCGAGGTTCCCGAACGCGAACGCGAACGCGAACTGGAACGGTTCTTTGCCGGTGTGAAAGCCCTAACAGTCCAGCCGCGTGTCCTCGTATGCACTGAATATGTTCCCAGCATTCCGCCTGGGACTTCATTGTGTTGTGTCTTCTATAGGCAGATGGGGAGGGAAGTACACACCAGGAAGTACACACCAAGAAGTACACACCAAGAAGTACACACCAAGAAGTACACACCAGGAAGTACACACCAGGAAGTACACACCAGGAAATCCACCAAGCGTTCTCCGTCTTCCGAACCTCGTTGTGCCTTATTGTCCTTTTCTCAAATTTCTCAAAACCATTCCAGACGTACCGCATTAGCTAGTACGGATGGCTAGTTATGCATTTAAAGCAGGTATGTGTGTGTGTGTGTGTGTGTGTGTGTGTGTGTGTGAGCTGGGAGAGGGGTGTGTGTGTGTGTGTGTGTGTGTGTTTAAGGCAGGCACCTTTACTCTGCTCCTCTCCTTTCGAGCCGCTGCCTTTCTGGGAGTCCATCATCAGCTGCAGGAAATCCACCCGACTCTGGATCAGATCAAATCACACGAGAACGAGTCTTATCATACGACACAGAGACACTTGTGGAACATGTAAGGAGGTTTCCTGGACACAGATTAAGCCAAGTCCTGGAAATGTCCATTGAGGAAGCTATTTAGGATTAGGCTAAGAAGTAAGTAAGTAGCCTTGAGAACCAATGGTTCTTGAGCCTAATGGCCCTTAGGGGGCAGGAGCCTATCTCCTGTTTCCGTAGCGTGAGGCGGCTTGATGTACAACGCTGGTATGTGGCAGGATTAGGCTGGGTTAGATTTCATCAGTCCAGGAAGCCGGCCCTTATGGTTTATAGATGTTTGACTTTCATTTCAGTACATTTAGGCTTCGTTCACACTGCAGGTCTTGAGGCTCAATTCCGATTTTTTTACACAGATCCGATTTTTTTGTTTGGCAGTTCACATTACTTTTAAAATGTGACCTATATTTGACCTAGGCCTACATTGACTCCCGTGTGAACATTCCACGGCCCTGAACAGACCCGCATGTGCAGAAGGACAGCGCACTGTTTACAATAATAATAATAATAATAATAATAATACATTAGATAGCGCTTTTCTAGACACTCAAAGACGCTTTACAAACCGAAAAGATTGAGTAGTAAAATAAAAAGAAACAAAAAAAGAAATAAAAGAAAGTATAGGGTACTGGTTAGGCTGTAAATTGTCAATCCCATCTGGCAACCCTGCTAGAGAGACGTAAAAGTCGCATTAAAAGCGACTTGACAGTTCAGACGGCGGGCGCGTTGCTAAATATCAGACATGTATCCGATGTAATACCACCTCTGAACGCGACCCAGGTCGGATTTTTAAAAAGTCAGATTTCATGTGACTTGCGCTGTTCCCACGGTCATGCATAAATCAGACCTGAGTCGTGTGTCGGCCAAAAAATGGGATTTAGGTCCCATTTCACTGCCGTGTGAACTATGAAACCTCAAACGTCCGCGTACTGTCCACGTACTGTCTGCTCGACTATGTGAGGGCCTTAAGAAGCAAGTAAGTAGCCTTGAGAACCGATGGTTCTCGAGCCTAATCGCCCTTAGGGGGCAGGAGCCTGTTTCCGTAGCGTGAGGCAGCTTCATGTACAAGTCCACCCCCTGGACATGACGCTGGTATGTGGCAGGATTAGGCTAGTTTAGGCTTAATCAGTCCAGGAAGCTGGCCCTTATGGTATATAGATGTTTCATGTTTTCATTTCAGTACATTTAGTCACCACACCTTCTGAGTGCCGGCCTGGCGGCCAGACCTGATCTTCTCCAGGGCAGCGTGGAGGAAGTCTACTGACTCCTTGGGGAAGAAGCTGAAGCCCAGTCTCTTCAACAGCGGGGTCAGGGCAGGGAAGGTGGCTGGGTGGGGGCAGATAAGATCTCAGTCTATTCTTTTTTTTGTTTTGTTTTTTTTTCTGAGTGGGGCAGTCCCACTCATATTTTTCATTTTATTGACAGATACAGTAGAGATTTAGACAGGAAGGATGGGTGAGAGAGAGGAGGGATGACATGCAGGATATGTCCCCGGTCGGAATCGAACCGGGGACCCTGCGGTTACATGGTCAACGCTTAACCCACTACGCCACCTAAGCCCCCCAGATCTCAGTCTATTCTTGAGCATTCTTGTTTTCACCATGATTCCTCTCTAATGCCTTTCGATTATTATTATTTTTTACCATGATACCGTTACCAATGTGGATAAAACTGTTATGGAAGCGTTCAATCCGGGTTCAACAACACGTTACGTGTGCATTTAGGTGTAAAAGCAAAGATGGTTAGCAAGATATTTACCTTGGAAGAGGAATTGAAACACGTTAATGTCGAAAAGCTTCTTGGTATAGAGGACAAACGGGTCGTTGGGGTTTTGGAGGGAGTGGATGTCGACGCTGAACGAAGTACTGACGACCACATCCATACTGTACGATCCAAAGAACCTGGAACCCAACCACACAACCTTGACCACAACCATATTCCCAACATGACCAGGAAACAAAGTGCTTTGAGCACCTTTGTAAGGAGGAAACACACTATATAAATCCAAGCATCAATTCATTTTAATTTAGAAGACATGTATGGAGACAGGAACCTCATCCCTGAATACAACTTGTGACTAATAGTTACTGTAGCTGAACTGGTGTATCATGTGGTCACTGTCTGAGATTAACTGTGGGCTTTATAGCCATCTACCACACCTTCGATCAAGTCAAAGTGCATTGGTCACATGTACATGATACAGGTTGTTAACTAAACAAGGAAATGCTGCGGTCAGAGAGAACTACTCACTCCTTGGGCTCGATAACCTCTCCATTGTCTGCCTTGGTCCTCAGGCTGTCTGCTAACTTACTGGAATGATCCTTCATGATCTCAAACATCTGTTACGGAAAAGATTCCTAACATGTACTGTATGTTGGATAATATCATGATTCATATCATGTTTTGTTCAAAATATGGACACTTTCATGTGTTTGACTTCACATGTGAAAGGTTATGTGGTCACTCACTCTATGAACAAGTCTATCTGTAAACACATTTCAATGTTCCTTTTTCCAGTGGTCCATGCGGCTCGTGTTAGTGAGATGTCAAAAGGAATGAACAGAATGAAATAAAAGTGGTAGACAGGAACAAACAGAAGGAATAAAATCGGTATAGAGGAGTGTGTACCTCTTTGATGCGTCCGCTGGTGAACGTGGGAGAGAGCACGGTGCGGATGCGTCTCCACTCCTCGTCCTTGGCCAGTGAAACGGCGTCGTACAGGTCGCCGGTCAGACCCAGGTCCTACAGAAAGCAACATCTGATGAGGGTCAACTCTGACATCGCCCGTCGTCATCATCATCAGTGCCTACCACTGCCGTTGTGTCCTTGAGCAAGGCACTTACCCCCCTAACTGCTTCAGGGGCGCCAACGCTTATGGCTGACCCTGTCCCTATGCATGTGTCTTGTCGACACAGGGACAGTTGATTGAAGATTGATTGGCAAATCAACATTTGTGTTGTAAAATCATCATCATAATCATCATCCTTTTTCTGATTTTTCTAACGGCTTCATAGGGCCCAACGTTTTTCCTGACTCAGTCACGGATTAAGGGGAAACTCTGGGCCCAATAATGGTTAAGTAGTAGGGGTCATTTAAATACCCTGCGGTTGGTGAAGTGGGAGTAGCACTCCTTGACCAGGACGGTTTTGATCATGCCAGGGTCCATGATAGCTAACATGGGCGTCCTAAGCTCATACAGCCTGAGGGAGACCAGAACTCAATGTTAGACCGACCACACACACACACACACACACACACACACACACACACACTTTTTTGCAAACTCACCCCCACATCTTCCCAAACTCCCTGGCACACTTTAAGTCAGCCAAAAAGAACACCTGCGAACAAAGATGTGTCTGTACATAAAACAAATGGACAGCAGTGGACACTATAAAAATGCACAACTTTACGAGTTTACATTGTATACAGAAAAGGTCATATTGTGTGACCTGACTTGTTACTCACAGGGTCATGCTTCAAGACAGTCCCCCAAAACAGACTGGGCTTGGGACCAGGGATGCCCAGTTTCTCAAATACTCCATATGGCTTGTATCCATACCTGCTCCCAGAGAAAATAAATATATAATGTGAAATGAAGCAGCAGGATAAGACTCACACTCCTGGAAAGGTATATGGTCCTGTCCAGAAACATCCCCCTGCTCCTTGACCGTAGACACTTATGTTGATCTGAAAGGAGTGGATAGATGGAAGCAGGACGGTAGTGCCTCTACTTTTATCCTCTGGTGGAGGTTTTGCCATAGCCTACACATCTTATACGTTAGAATCTATCCACAACTCAACATTCTAATAAGAATCCCCACAGCCTATTGCGCTGATAAGATACACGCACGCACATACAATAGTCCAATGATATTGCTGTTTAAAACCTCTTACACCACTAGTAAGGACATGAGTATCGCCAGGAGAGTCCATGTCTCCGCAGAGAAAAAAGGAAGGTAGCCCATTTTCAATCCGGTCACCACCACCAAACCCGCTCTCCGGTCACCACCTCTCCACAAATTGCGTAAACGTGTTATTTATCAGAGCAACGCATCCGGGTACTTTGCCCTCCCGTCAGGCCACGCCCCTTTCTGGGTGGTAAAAGTGATAGAAGTGACTGTAGGTGGTGGGCCGAACGCGTTTTTCGTGAAGTTTATCTTTTTCCATTCTATCTCTATTTCTGTCCAAATTGGTTTTTTACATAATCTGATCCATTAGGTGTTTATTAATGCCTGTGTGGTGTTATTTTTAAAATGTTTACATTTTTGAGTTAGTAATTAATAAAATACAAAGGTTCCATTTCACAAAACATAATGGAATGTAAAAAACTTTGACGCTCAATATCTCTGAACTGCCCTAAACGGAGATAGAACCTTAGAATTCTAAACTCACGACTAGACAATAGCCATGGCACATCTCATACCAGAAATACCGAAAAATATGTACCATATTTTGCACTGCAACTCCCAGAAATATCATCATCATTACTGTAGGTAGGAGAAACCAATCCTCTCCACATTGCATTGACTGTAATAAACAGAACCCAGCTACGGAAAAACTGGCATTTTGTTCAAATGTCTCATTGCTATTATCATACTGCATTATCATGTTTGTATACATAATTGGTTTAACCCCTACTCTTTCAGTTAAGCTGGTGGACCACCATGGATTTGCCAACAAATACAAATAAAATAAAAGTCTATGGTGCAATAACTAGAATAAATGATTGTACAATTGTTTGTTTGATATCACCATTATCCACTTGTATTTACATTTGTATTATTATAAGACATTATTTCAGAGCTGTATAAGATCAATGAAAAGACACGGACACGTGGGTGGCCAAGCCATATGTTTTTAAAAACCTATGTACCATAATTTACATGTTTATTTTAGCTATTAGTCCCTATAGCACAGATGCTCTTTCTTGTTCTGTTTTCGTTGAGAGTGAGGAGGGGTCAGCTCATTATGTGATGTCATATCACACATGTTGGATGGTTATACAACACAATATGTTGTATATGGTTATCACAGTCAAATTAGTCAATAGCAATCTGTAAAAGATTCTATGATCAGACGAACATCATTATCCACCGTGTCAGATGAAGCTACGTTAAGTTGGTCAAGGGAGGCCCCCTAAAACGTATGAAAGAGGACTTTGAGGACAACGTCCCCGACGTGAGGTTTTTTCCTGTGTCCTTAAAAAGACGGAGAGAGAGAAGGTCAGCCATTTGCAATAACCGTTTAACTCAGCGAATCATATCCCGTTCAGATCTTCCTGTATTGTTCTGTGTTTTTCCAGCGGCAGAGGTGTTGCCGTTGCTATGGGAGATCCCTGGGGGAGCCTGCAGGTTAAATCTTGCAAATCTTGTCAGGAGGATTGTGTCACGACCCATGATGACAGAATAACAAAACGGCAGACATGATGTTGGACCAACAGAAACTGTTTGCAATGACCAGGGCAGGGACGTGCACAGACAGACCTACTGACCTGGGGTGTATTCCATCAACGTCGCTAAAGGAAAATCCAGGCTTATTCTGATAAATTCTCACAATACTTATTTTTAAAATCCAGGTTTATTTTGATAAATCCCGCGAGACTGGATTTTCCTTTAGCAACATTGATGGAATACCTCCCAGGGACATGCACAGACCTACTGACCAGATACATACACAGACCTACTGACCAGACCTACTGACCAGGGACAGACCTACTGACCAGACCTACTGACCAGACCTACTGACCAGGGACAGACCTACTGACCAGACCTACTGACCAGACCTACTGACCAGACCTACTGACCAGACCTACTGACCAGGGACAGACCTACTGACCAGACCTACTGACCAGGCACAGACCTACTGACCAGACCTACAGACCTACTGACCAGGGACAGACCTACTGACGGCGTGTACTGAAAAGCATTTCACTCCTACCACATGTTGGAGAGACATACATATTTATGCAAGAGACCCCAAAAGTGTGGTGACATGAATTTAGGAGTGGTTCACGTTAGCCTTCCTGTCCACCATTCAAGTGGCAGATATACCAGTTTCAGAGGTGTCGCTAGTATCAACGAATAAGGGGCCTCAGCAGGCATACAGCTCTGAAACTGTGCTATCTGCCACATAATAACGGTGACTAGACAGACCTGTTTCATAGACTTATCATTGATAAAAAAATCCCCTTCCAATATGCATTCAATGATGTTGTTGTTCCATCTCTCCTATACTGAGTCACACGCTGGCATCGCAACAATGAAACTACTTCACAAGCTCTAAAAAAGTAAAAAAAAACTATCACGAGTGCACTATCATTACGGAATATAATCTACTGGGCTGTTGCAGCTATGTTCTATGTTTCTGTGTCATGTCAGCTTGTCCGTTGTTGTCTATGCTGAACGCTATATGTCTGTACTGTGTTGTCAATATGTCTGTACTGTGTCTCTGTGTGTTACCGTGTTGTCTATATCGTCTGTACTGTGTTTCTGTGTTGTCTATATGTCTGCACTGTGTTTCTGTGTGTTACTGTGTTGTCTATATGTCTGTACTGTGTTTCTGTGTGTTACTGTGTTGTCTATATGTCTGTACTGTGTTTCTGTGTGTTACTGTGTTACTGTGTTGTCTATATGTCTGCACTGTGTTTCTGTGTGTTACTGTGTTACTGTGTTGTCTATATGTCTGTACTGTGTTTCTGTGTGTTACCGTGTTGTCTATATGTCTGTACTGTGTTTCTGTGTGTTACCGTGTTGTCTATATGTCTGTACTGTGTTTCTGTGTTTTACTGTGTTGTCTATATGTCTGTACTGTGTTTCTGTGTGTTACTGTGTTGTCTATATGTCTGCACTGTGTTTCTGTGTTTTACTGTGTTGTCTATATGTCTGCACTGTGTTTCTGTGTGTTACTGTGTTGTCTATATGTCTGTACTGTGTTTCTGTGTTGTCTATATGTCTGTACTGTGTTTCTGTGTGTTACTGTGTTGTCTATATGTCTGTACTGTGTTTCTGTGTGTTACTGTGTTGTCTATATGTCTGTACTGTGTTTCTGTGTGTTACTGTGTTGTCTATATGTCTGTCCTGTGTCTCTGTGTGTTACTGTGTTGTCTATATGTCTGTACTGTGTCTCTGTGTGTTTCTGTGTTGTCTATATGTCCGTACTGTGTCTCTGTGTGTTACTGTGTTGTCTATATGTCTGTACTGTGTCTCTGTGTGTTACTGTGTTACTGTGTTGTCTATATGTCTGTACTGTGTCTCTGTGTGTTACTGTGTTGTCTATATGTCTGTACTGTGTCTCTGTGTGTTACTGTGTTGTCTATATGTCTGTACTGTGTCTCTGTGTGTTACTGTGTTGTCTATATGTCTGTACTGTGTCTCTGTGTGTTACTGTGTTACTGTGTTGTCTATATGTCTGTGCTGTGTTACTGTGTTGTCTATATGTCTGTACTGTGTTTCTGTGTGTTACTGTGTTGTCTATATGTATGTGCTGTGTTACTGCGTTACTGTGTTGTCTATATGTCTGTACTGTGTTTCTGTGTGTTACTGTGTTGTCTATATGTCTGTACTGTGTCTCTGTGTGTTACTGTGTTGTCGCTACTGCTTGCTTGTACTGTGTTGTTATTGTATGGGCTTATCATTTATCTTTTTAAATGACCTGTCTTGTATTTGATGACTTATTAATTTCATGTACAGTATTACCTGTGTACCTTTGTACCTTCGTACCTTAGTACGCTTTTACTGTGTGATGTTATTTTATCTTTATGTTTATGTTTATGTTATTTTATCTTTTGGGGAAGCCTTTTTATAACTTGGCGAGGGACTATGGATCATAATTTGCCTTCTGGCTAAATCTGGCGTATTTATTTTTGTAATGTTCATTAATATGCATTGTCTCTTTACAAATAAAATTGACATAAACATAAACCTTGCCCCACCCCGTCTTAAGCAACCACGGGAGAGTGCAGTACCTTTGCTTGCTCCAAGGCAGATTCCAACTATCAGGGACATTTTACTTGAACTCTTATTATATTGTCTATAGTTGTATATTTGTACATTATTATGATTACGACTATGATTACGACTATGATTATGATTACAATTATGATTGTTGTTGTTATTGTTATTGTTATTATTATTGTTGTTGTTGTTATTGTTGTTGTTGTTGTTATTATTATTCATAATATGTTATTGTGTTTATAATGTATTATTGTATTGATGTATTGATGTTGATTGTTTCCTGCACAGGGGGCTACAGATCTAGTGCAATGACATGTTGTACATCGTCCATGACAAATAAATGAATCATTTAATAATTCTGCCATTTCATGTTTAGTAATAATAATAATAATTCATTAAATGTATATAGCGCTTTTCCGAGGCTCAAAGACGCTGACAATATAGGGGATACGGAAAACAACAAGTAACATGGAACAGAGTCAGCGAACGGGGAGGGGGGGGTGGGGACAGGGGAGATGGTTAGGGGTAGGGGAGGCTGGGGGTCATCCCTATGTTCCCCGGGTCCTATGTTCCCCGGGTCCTATGTTCCCCGTTTTCTTAGCAAAAAAAAAAAAAAGGGTTCTATGTTCCCCTCTTCCGAAAACTTCCGAAAAAGGGTTCTATGTTCCCCGCTTCCGAAAAAGGGTTCTATGTTCCCCGCTTCCGTATATTCCCCGCCTGCCGTTGTGTCAAGCGACCCCAGGTGTCGTTATGTAGTACTGCATGAGTTTTTTTTTTTTTTTTTTTTTTTTTTTTTTAAACAACATACACAAATACATAATTATACTGTTATTTTTTTTATTTTTTTTTATTTTTAAACAACATACACAAATACATAATCATACTGTGGATTACTATGTGTACAACATTATTATATGAACAAAATGATTATATGTACAAAACCTTTTGTAGGTAGGACACTATTGGACCTCGGCCCAAATCTAGTACTGAACCTGACCCCCCATGCTAAACCATTTGGAAGTACAGTATACTAGGACTCCAATTCAGACACACTGGGGGGCTGTCACAAATCTACTAACTCTAATCAGCCTGGTCTCACACGGCAGACGTCAGAATTCGACGTTGATGGACAAACATTAATCTGCTCTATTCATACATTAATCTGCTCTATTCATACATTAATCTGCTCTATTCAGACATTAATCTGCTCTATTCATACATTAATCTGCTCTATTCAGACATTAATCTGCTCTATTCATACATTAATCTGCTCTATTCATACATTAATCTGCTCTATTCAGACATTAATCTGCTCTATTCATACATTAATCTGCTCTATTCAGACATTAATCTGCTCTATTCATACATTAATCTGCTCTATTCAGACATTAATCTGCTCTATTCAGACATTAATCTGCTCTATTCAGACATTAATCTGCTCTATTCATACATTAATCTGCTCTATTCATACATTAATCTGCTCTATTCATACATTAAACTGCTCTATTCAGACATTAATCTGCTCTATTCACACATGAATCTGCTCTATTCACACATTAATCTGCTCTATTCATACATGAATCTGCTCTATTCAGACATTAATCTGCTCTATTCAGACATTAATCTGCTCTATTCATACATTAATCTGCTCTATTCAGACATTAATCTGCTCTATTCATACATGAATCTGCTCTATTCAGACATTAATCTGCTCTATTCAGACATTAATCTGCTCTATTCATACATTAATCTGCTCTATTCAGACATTAATCTGCTCTATTCAGACATTAATCTGCTCTATTCACACATTAATCTGCTCTATTCATACATTAATCTGCTCTATTCAGACATTAATCTGCTCTATTCAGACATTAATCTGCTCTATTCATACATTAATCTGCTCTATTCAGACATTAATCTGCTCCAACATCAGTCCAATCATGGGCGGGCACCGTGATTGAGAAAGGATTAAGGCGCGCTAATGATGATGGACATAACATCAGTCCAATCATGGGCGGGCACCGTGATTGAGAAAGGATTAAAGCGCGCTAATGATGATGGACGTAACATCAGTCCAATCATGGGCGGGCACCGTGATTGAGAAAGGATTAAGAAAGGATTTAAAATTGTGAAAGGAGGAGACACAGAGGGGAAAATGTTCAATGTCAAAATGTTCATGCCAAACTAATAACATTTAGGGCCTGATTTACTAAGATCCCAAATAACGAATACTAATTGAAGTTCACACACAGGGGAAGTTGAGATATACTTGTTTTCGGCTATACTTCAAATAAGGCCCGCTATCTTCTACATTGGAAAGATCAACAATCCTCACTGCACACCGTTAGTAGATCAGCCTGCAGATGTAGAACCAGTTTGCACATTAATAGGCCATTAATAGGCTAATAAGTTATAATTCTGTATTTTTGTTCTAGCTTATCATCGTACTCTGAACGATGCTGTCCAAGTGCGCCATCCTTCACTTTGGAAATTCCTTCGGCACCTGAAGGATCAGCAAACGCTTGCAGAGGGTAAGCTGGGGATGGCAGACAGAGGCCACGCTCCCCCAACAAGGAGACGGAAGTGGAGGGAGTTGGAGGCCCGTCTACTGAGGCTGAAAGGACAGTACATGCAGGGCCTCAGAGATCTGGCTTCGTACTGGAGGGCTGTCAGCCGTAGCGTCCGTATGGGCTAGATTTCCACATTTATTTTGATAGCACTTTGGCCTATGTTGTTGTTATTATTATTGTTATTGGCCTAATTGTGTTATTGTTATTATTATTATTATTGTTATTATTAGTTAGAATAAGCTGTACGCCATTGTTTACGCCATCATGTATGCCATTGTTTACATGTTATTTAGCTCTTTCATTTGTTTTTGCCAAGTTATTGCTGTACCATAGTTTTGTTATTGAAAGATGTCTGTACCTTTCCAGTTTATATGGACCTGTTTACTTAGTAAGCCATATAGTTATTATTACAATATATGTGATGCCAGAGTTAGGACTGATAATTGCACTAGAGCTCATGTGTCAGGATTACCAGGTTTCAGCAGTGAAACAGTAGGCCTCTCCTTATTAGTGCCTGACTACTAAAACACTAGAGTGAAAGAGACTACATCTCTGTATGCCAGGATCCCCCGAGGATTTGATGTGTGCAAGAGGATGTGTCACACTCTATGTGCTACGGATACTGGCTAGTTACTTAGGGATTATATTATGGGATATGTGACACTGTAACCTAGAGACACACTGCGCTGTTACGTGACGTCCTGCTAATGGGATGTACAGTATTGTCTCAGGTTGGCATTTTGATGCTTGGTCTTGGAAACAAACACCATGTTTGCACAAACATTGTTTTTTTTTTGTTGTTGTTGGTTGCAATAAAAGCCTATATTTTGGATTGATATCTCTACTGTATTTATTTGATTCCGTTTGACCAAAATATATATTTCTTTAATCCATGCATACAATTGCAAATGTTGGGCCGCTACCCACACGTTTAGCTGTGTTGCTCATTCCACAAATGCATGATCCTTACAAGTCATACCTCGTTGTAAAAGTGACTAATCAGCGGGTCATTCCACTAAAGGTGGATCAGTATAGCGGCGCTCAGGGAACTCGAGATTGGAAATCAAGCCTCAGGTGATTCCTCGAACGAGGATCAGCCTTGTGTCATCAGTGTTCACAGAAGACAGGCTTACAAATCTTCGATATGGGCGCGTGCACGCAGACATAAAAAGCCCTGAAGTGTCGATCTGTCGAAATGAAGATACTCCACTCTGCAGGGGTACTACATTTGCGCAGCATTCCGAATTATTGATTTTTATGAAGACGGAAAAATAAGATGTAAAATAGTGCAATACTGCCGCAATTAACAAGGCGAGGGAAATGGTTTGGCAAGAAATTGCTGACCGATTAAATGCGTAGGTCATACTAGCCCCAGTTATTGTTATATGTTCATATTTTAATAAATGAATATTACTACTGTGGTGATATCCGCAGCAGGCTACAAACCGTCATATCGCCACAATGGCCTAGTGGTATTGACTGCTGCCATAGGATTTAATCGTCATTTTATATCAGTGGTTCGAATCCCTCTTCAGGCGCACTTTTTACTGCATTTCGTTGTCTGAATCTAATCTAAAATCTCATCTAAAAAAGTATTGTAGGCTATAAAATTATGGTGCAGGCTAATTTACAAGAACTGACACGATTACAATGGTGTTTGAAACCTTTGCATGAAATCTTCGGTTAAATGTAAAAAAAAAAAAAAATGAATGACTTACTCAAGTCTCGAACTCGCAACCTTTGGAACTCCAGTCCGCAGCCTTAACCATTACGCTAGCATGAAAGCAATGCAAGTTGTTTCTTTTTACACTCTTTTCTTTATTGATATATCGATTTATCTATCACACTTTCAAAATATCAAGTTATCTATCACACAATCAAACTATCTATCGATCGATCACACTTTCAAAATATCAAATTATCTATCTATCACACAGTCAAACTATCTAATCTATCTATCTCGTGTGAAGTGGGAACTAATATTTCCTAGGGAGGAACTATCGTTCGGGATGTAGTTTCCGCCTGTGAGCCTTTTTTGACGCGCGTCTCACTATAGCCTGTGTTTTCGATTTCGAAGACGTCACTCACTGTGCTACGAAAACTGGCTAGTTACTTAGGGATTATATTATGGGATATGTGACACTGTAACCTAGAGAGTTACGTGACGTCCTGCCAATGGGATGTACAGTATTGTCCCATAGGTTGGCATTTTGATGCTTGGTCTTGGAAACAAACACCATGTTTGCACAAACATAGTTTTTTTGTTGTTGTTGTTGGTTGCAATAAAAGCCTATATTTTGGATTGATATCTCTACTGTATTTATTTGATTTCGTTTGACAAAAATATAGAAAAAATATTTAATAATGTGTATATATATATATATCACTGGTGTTCTTTTAGGAATATAAGATTTTCAATTCCATCTCGAAAATGATCTATCTAGGGAGTTATATAAAATGCTGAGACAATACTATGACATTCATTGTGTTCTTCATTATTTCCAAGTCATCTTAAGACCCCCCACCCAAAAAAAAAAAAAAAAAAAAAAAAAAAAAACTCTCATGCAGTACCACATAACGACACATGAGGTCGCTTGACACAACGGCAGGCGGGGAACATAGGACCCTTTTTCGGAAGCGGGGAACATAGAACCCTTTTTCGGAAGCGGGGAACATAGAACCCTTTTTCGGAAGTGCGGAACAGGGGAACATAGGACCCGGGGAACATAGGACCCGGGGAACATAGGCATGCTCCCGGAGGCTGTATGCATATCAGGGGGGTGGCAGGGTTAGGGGAGATGGGTAGGGGTAGGGGAGGTTGTATGCGTGTCCGGGGGGGGGGGCGGGATGGGGGAGATGGCTAGGGGTAGGGGAGGCTGTAGGCATGGGAGAACAGGTAGGTTTTGAGGTGGGATTTGAAAGTGAGGAGTGAGGGTGAGTCTCTGAGTGGTTGAGGGAGATAAGAGAGTTCCAGAGGCGGGGTGCAGCTCGTGAAAAGGCACGGTGACCGAAGCCTTTGAGTTTGGAGGGTGGGACAGTGAGGGGAACAATGGATGAGGATGGGAGGGTATGGGTAGGGCGGTGGGGGAGAAGGAGGTCAGTCAGGTAAGGGGGGGCCAGGCTATGGAGGGCTTTGTATGTGAGGATGAGGATTTTGAATTGGATGCGTTCTTTGATGGGGAGCCAGTGGAGAGAGTGGAGGACAGGAGTGATGTGGTCACGGGAGCGGGTGTTTGAGAGGAGGCGTGCAGCAGAGTTTTGGTGTCCTGTGAATCAAGGTGACTATAAAAAACACACACATATCCATGACAGATGACGACCAGAAATGGTTGTCCACAGACAGTAGATGGCGGAATAATAAGAATAAGAATAAGAATACGCTCATTAGGCAGGTAACCGGTAACAAGTAACAAGCAAAGAAAAAAACAACTCACTGAGGTTGCGTTCGTAAAATTGCTCTGAGAGTGCCGGAGCGCACACTGGGTTCAAGGTAATAAAGCAACCAAGTCATTTGATTGGACAAGAGGCATTCCATGAGTTCTGATCAAATTTCCGAGCGAGTTTACGAACGCAGCCACAAGAACGTGACGTTTTCGTTTTTCTTTTCTGTCCCAATACAAACCTGCATTTCTGAAATAACATCAGCAACGAGTAGCTAGGCGAGGCCACACTCGTTTATGTAAGTGGCCATGTATATATTTGGTTGATAAACAGTGAATAATATGTGTGTTATTATGTATTCTTATCATATTATGTGATAAATGCTAACGACCAACCAACGTTACCGCGGCAACCAATGGTAGCATAGCAACCCTACTCACCTAACGACAGATAACGGTTAGTTAGCAAGCTAGCTGCTAACTAGTTAGGTAGTTAGTTAGTAAGTTAGTTAGGTAGGTAGGTAGTTAGTTAGTTAGTTAGTTAGCCAGCTAAGATTCATACGGTTTACAGAGGTTTACATTTGTTAGGCATGGCAAGTGTATTTGTATAGCACATTTCATACAACAGGGGCAATTCAGTGCTTAATTCAGTGCTTTTACATACAAAGTGCTTTACATTCATTATTTAAAAAATACAGCAAGAGGAGCATAGTAAGAAAATTAAAAATGACAATGAATAAAAGCAAATATAAGAAGAAAATACATAACACATTCAATAAGACAATCGTTAATGGATTAAAGACATTGATAGAAGTGTTTGTGTTTAATCATAACTGCTGCAAAACATGAAGATTTTTTTTTTTTGCTTTGATTTAAATATTTTTAGGGTTTGGGCCAAGCTTGTTAGCAGCTGATGTAGAAATTGCTCATTTTAGTTTGTCATTCATTCATTCATTGCAGGCAGCAGCAGAAGCAACCAATCCAGGTCAAGTACCAGATGATGATGGACAACAAAGTTACCCAACAAAACACAACCCAAGGGGTTAACATGGAGATGCAGGAGATGGCTGTACTACTAGAGGTAAAGTGTTGTCTTCACCTGGCGAGTTAATTGCAACTTTAAAGAATTTTAAGGTTCAGTCAACTTTGGAAACGTTTAGGTCTAAGCTAATGTCTACATTTTAGGTTATAGCTTGCCCATAGACCATCAATCCAGTGCAGTGTACCCCCCATTTTAAACATGTCTTTGGTCGCAGCAATATTGCCAATGTCGTTAACAGCTGTGCCTATTTTACCTACTTTTAGCGCCGCCTCTGGGGGTCAAATGACCATAGTCTTTAGAATGGAAAGCTGCTACTTACACACAAAGATAGTTGGCGCGGCTTGTAAATTAGCCTGCCTCCTACACAGAAAAACTGCAAAATAGCTTTATACTTAGCTTATCCTGATGTGATTTTGTAAGGATACTGTGTGGTAGAACGCACATATCTAGGAAAAGTCTTGAAACGAGGGTCCTGAAATTTGATAGAGTGCAAAGGTAGAATTTTAAATAGTGAAACCGATATGTACACAAATAAATGTTGAGAATGGTAATTGCTGAGAGCACTGCCATCACTCAGTATCAACCCTGGCGTTTAATATGGCGGCTGTGGCTCAGCCGGTAGAGCCGGCGTCTAATGATCTCAAAGTCAGCAGCTTGCAGTGGTTCGAATCCCCGGCTGGCCCGAAGTCGAAGTGTCCCTGAGCAAGGCACTGAACCCCTAATTGCTCCAAGGTCGCCTTCAATGGCTGTGACCCCTTGCCTTGTCTAGAGCATAAATGCATAAAGATAGCACACCAGTACAAGGTTACAACATAGAAAAAATAGAGCTTGGAGCAAAACAGATTAGGAACAATTGGTGAGAATAGAGCCAACAAAATCCAGTTTAGGAATTGCACTCTTCTGTTACATAGCCTATTTCTTAATCAGAGCTTTGAACTCTCCCAGGGAGACGAGATCATTAATCTGTAGTGTGTCCTGGAGGTTATTCCATAAATTAGTTGACGTTCATTCATCACACTTCATTGTTGAGATGTCTGTCTTTCTATTCTCCAATGGACTAGACTCAGGAAACAGCTGTCCGTTGTGACGGTTCTCCACCAAAGCAGAAAAGAAACCCTGGTAGTTGGTCAGCAGGCTCAGGGTCTGTTGGTGTATTTGAGGCTGCACTTGCAGGTACATATGTCTCTCTCTCATCATTGTTTGTAGGCATTAATCTAACAATAACATTGTTTCAGTAGCTTTTAAAAACGTGTGTTTGATACTGAGCTATGTGGATTCCCCAAAATTGACATTTCTATTTATTTAATTTGTCTTCAAACAATAGGTGCACTTAAAGAGGTCAACATGCTATTTTCACAATACTCAGAACTCCTTAGGTAGGTACAGTAAAGGCTGTGACAGATCATGTGCTTGTACCCTACCTATTTGGCTGGCCTACATCAATACGGTCATGTTTATGATATGTGACACAGTCTGGTCATTTGGTCCGCATGTCGGCAACCAATCAAAATGTTCAGACTTTTCTTTTGAAACACGGAAACTATGTTTCAGCGTTGTTGAGAATCACAACACAAACTCGCTAGTCAAGCCAAAATGCTGCGAAGCAATGGATTGGGTGAGTAATCCCCACTGCTACCTAGTTAACTATAACACTACTTTACATTGTTAGCAGGCTCACAAAACAAGCAGTGTTAGTTGACTAGCGATGTGTCAGTGATTTTCTACAACGCGGAAAAGTCTGATCATTACATCGGATCCCGACACGAGGACCAAAGCATTAGAATGTGTCACATACGGTCATGTTTGTCATATCATGTTTGTTTCCTGCAGTGAAAGAGCTGCGTTGGACACTTCGCAGGTCAGAGAGCTGGAGGACATATTGATAGCGTTGCGGAGCTTGGAGGACCAGCTGAAAGGGAAGAAAGAACACCTGAGAAGGAACTTGGCACGCATCTCTGACATCCTACAGGGATAGGCCAGCTACACCACGATAGGGCCTTACTGAAATACGTTCTAAATGGAAAGGAAATTAATTATTTTATTTATTTATATTTATATTTTATATATATATATATTATTATTTTTATTAAATATATATTAACATAGTAGTCAGGAATAGTGACAGTCACTTTCTCTCTGTGAACAATGCAGTTACCACTAGACTATATACTGTAGCTGACATGGTGATGAAAATAACAGATTATAGATCTGTGCACTATAAACAGTTAACTGGTGAGGGTTCTTTTTTTTTTCTCTCTTTATTTTTTCACATTCATTGTATTGTCCTCTTTCCTTTGAAATTAAAAGTTAACTAATTGTGTAGCAACTACTTCTTTCTTTAGGTATGGACTAACCAACCCTAACCTCACACAAGTTAGTTTATCCAACATTAGAATCATTAGAACATTAGAATGTTCATGGCTGTTTCAGAACCCTGCAGAATTAATTGTACTGTACTGTATATTTCACATATCCCAATAACATTGAAACAATTGAGTTCAACAAACCAGCTTTTCAAGAATGAGAGTCTTTAGATTTTGGGGGGAATTTTATTTAAAGTTATTTATATACAGAGGATTGGTAAGAACAACATTTATACATTATCATTAAAGATTCAATTAGCATTATAAACAACAATATAACGGCAGTATCAGTCACAGTAGTCAAGTCAGTTTACTACTGGTACCATGTTGTCATGGCAACATTTTATGTTCTACAACTCTCTACACTTACATGCCGATAAGGTGCGTCGACAGTTATTTCAGTAACCCTAGAACATAATTACACTGTAGGCAACAACCAGGAAGAAGAAAACAGAACATACATCTTTCCAGTTGCTCTGACACGGCGCACTCTTCTCCATCTCTGTCAGCTGTCTCCCATACAGACTGTTCTAGAAGGAAGAGTGGCTCCAATGAAGGGGTCCATTTCACAACGCCAAAGAGTTCCTTTACGTTATACCAATGGAGCATGTTGTTGTTGCCAGGCAAACGGTTAGTCCACTAAAAAGTCAGTATCGGGTAAATAAGGA
This sequence comes from Nansenia antarctica, assembly GCF_963989245.1. Classification (NCBI taxonomy): domain Eukaryota; kingdom Metazoa; phylum Chordata; class Actinopteri; order Argentiniformes; family Microstomatidae; genus Nansenia; species Nansenia antarctica. Next base: position 31,544,641 of record NC_137675.1, on the reverse strand, counting down.
AGTTGAACCAGGAAGCAATACGGAACTATTTGAAGGTCATTTGTGCCACTCCTCTGCCTCCATGCGTTTCAAATAATCTCGTACACGGTAATTGTCAGTCAGCACATTACGCAGTGGAGTTGAAAGCTCCGTGGAAACCATAGGGAATGTTGACAGGCACCTCAGCTCTGCCCAACTCCTCGAATGTCTTGGCATCCAAAACTAAGAGGAATGTGCTTTTGTCCTGGAGAGGAGAATGAAGAATAAACTGGTTGACATTCAGTCAAAGACCCTGCGACATACCAGCGTCATGTCCAGGGGGTGTACTTGTCTTGTACATCAAGCCGCCTCACGCTACGGAAACAGGAGATAGTCTCCTGCCCTATGGGCCGTTCGAGGCTCGAGAACCATCGGAAAAACAAATCTTTGCTAGGACAAGGGGCCATTGGCAGTCACAATGCTAGATGAAGGAAGTATTATTTAGTTTACCTTTTTTATTTTATTATTATTAGTTACAGTAGGGAAACTACAGGGGGGGGGGGGGTAGTGAGTATGAAGAGGTATTGAGGGGGGACAGTCAAGATGTAGCCTGAAGAGATGGGTCTTCGGTCTACGGCGGAAGATAGGTAGTGACCGAGTGGTGGTGAACGAATAAAGCTACATTATGCGTTAAAAAGTGAAACTGACCTTATTCGGGGTGATGACCACAGACAAGATGACACCATCGTCCTCCTCAGTAGCATCAGGCGAGGCTACGAAGACAGGCTCGGACGGGTAGAGGCCGGCCTCCGCCCACACCTGGCAGGACAACGGAAAGTCAAAGTCAGCTCTGAAGGGGGCGCTTAGGTGGCGTAGTGGAATAAGCGTTGACCATGTACCGCAGGGTCCCTGGTTCGAATCCGGCCGGGGACATATCCTGCATGTCATCCCTCCTCTCTCTCTCTCACCCATCCTTCCTGTCTACTTCTTCACTATAACTGTCAATAAAAATGAAAAATATGAGTGGGACTGCCCCACTCAGAAAAAATAACAAAAAAATTAAAATAAACATCAGCGCTGAAATTTCATTCATTCATTCATTCAAACCTTTTTCTCCTTATTTCTTCTCGAAAGGACAATTGAGGTCACCGTCATTTCCAATGTCGTCGAGACATACAGAACATTCAGCAAGTTAACAATAAACATTGATAAATCAAAGAATCAGTTTACACGGTAAACAACAGAAAACAAAAAAGGAATAGTAAAATATAAAGACATAGATCAAATACAGAGTAAAGGGGAAAAAACTAAAAACAATTGTAAACTGTTGCAGGCGCAAGGTGTATAGGTGAATTAATCTTCAACGTTTAGCTGAAAGGCTCACTGGGACAGCCCGATTGAACACCTATGCCATTGTCTGCCTTTTACTTTGTTACTTGGTTGGTACTGTTTTATATCATTTTATACTGAGAAATGTAAGTGTAACACTTATAACCAAGTAATAACTAAGTAATGAGTACCTTAGTAGGAACACAAAGTAAAATCAAGGCTACAATCAATAATGGGCTAGTGCTAGGTTCGTGTGGGAGCTGTGTGAAGGGTAATGAGGAGACGGAGACCAAAAGTAAGTTTACCGGTATATTAGGAAAATATATTGCAACATACAAACATGACACATAACACAACATAAACATAGAAACAAAAGAAAGAGAATAGTTCAACTGGGTTAGTTGGTTCCTACTACTAGTAGTGGTGGTTCAGGGTCAAGTGCACCTTTAACCTTAGGTTCTAACCAAAGTCAAAGTCAAGGAATGTTCCAGGTGCAGGCTTTAAGGCCTGCTAAGTGGGCTCTTGGGAATGAGCTTCCAAATCCTTCAGAGATTCATAATCCAGGTGTGGCTCGCCATCCAATTAGAGTCAGTCAATTAGGCAATTAAAAGTGTTCAATGAAAGGGGTTCAATGAAGTGATTCAATGAAAGGGTTCCAAGAAGTGATTCAATGAAAGGGTTCCAATAAGCCTGACCAATGCAGAAAGCAGCAGGTTTCCTCACACACACAACAGCAACAAACAGGTCATCCACTGAGCAGCATAGCAGCTGGGGGAAACTAGTATCTGAATGTTGTTCCAAGTTCAGTTTCCAGTTGGTTTTCAGGAGTCAAGATCCAGGATGAAATGTTCTGTGTCAGTGGTGAAAACTCACACAAAGTGTCTTTGAGATGAGCACAGGTGCTGCTAATTGAGTGGAGTTTGGGCTCCTTTTCAAAGGGAAAAAAAGGGTGGGTGCAGGGAGGAGCCTGCATCCATTGGTTCAGGGATTGAGACATAAAATGAGTCAGTGGGCGTCCCCACAGACATAAATTAAGTCAACCCCTCATCTCACCAGGGTTACATAAGTCTCTCTACAGTTTGGTGAATCTAGAGCTCAAGGAAGGCCCATTTCCTTCCTGGAAGGGATGGGCCAAGATCTGTGGCGCAGTGAATAATTCTGACTATGGACAGGAGGGCCCATAACTTGTGTAATCACAGATTTGTATAATATGGTTCCCAAGAATAGTTACCTCATGACCAATTACAGTTAATGAGTGCCACCCATCGTTGGGGGCTTTCTGCTTTTTGCTTTTTGCCTTTGGTGCCTTTTTGTCTGCTACTTTCTCTCTGCGCTTATGGAGAGTCTCAACCCTCCGATTCCTGGGGGTGCACATACAGGATGACCTGTCCTGGAAGATCAACACAGCAGCCATCATCAAGAAGGCACAACAGCGGCTCTACTTCCTGAGAGTCCTCAGGAAAGACCACATCGGACAGGAGATGCTGGTGACCTTCTACCGCTGCGCAGTGGAGAGCATCCTCACCTACTGCATCTGCATCTGGTTCTCCAGCTGCACAGCCGCAGAGAGGAATGCGCTACAGAGAGTCGTGAGATCGGCCCAGAAGATCACCGGCGCCCCCCTCCCCTCTCTGGAAGAGCTGTACAACACACGCTGCCTCAGGAAGGCCTCCAAGATCTCCAGAGACCCATCCCACCCTGGGTACGAACACTTTGCTCGGCTGCCCTCGAACAGGCGGTTCAGGACCATGTTCGCAAGGACAAACAGACTGAAGCTCAGCTTCTACCCCAGGGCCATTCAGGCCCTGAACACAGCAAAGACCTAGGTTCTAGGCCCTGGACAATCTAGACAATTTGATGGCAGCTACTAGATTGTAAACATAAGTGAAACACAACTGTGAACATTTCAAACCTGCAAACTGCGACACTTTAAATGAATGTGCAATAACACTATGTGCAATATGACAACCCTCGGGTACACAAGGTTCAGAGATAGGAAATGTTAGAATAGGTATAGCATAGAGTACAGCACAGTGTTTTATTTGTATAGTATAGTATAGTGGATAGTGTACATAGCCTTTTGTAGCAGTCTCTAGGCACAGAGGGAGGTTGACACAGAGGAATGGTACAGAATAATAGTTTTATTTCAGTGGCGCACAGCTCAGCACCGTCACTGACGTGCTGAGCGAGTCTTTTCCCCCCCCTGAGTTGCTTCTCCCTTTCGGGACCCGCTCCATCCGCTCCTGGCAGAGCCCTCGCTCTCGCCCCGCTATTCCGCTCCTGGCAGAGCCTCGCTCTCGCCCCGCTATTCCTCCCTTTCGGGACCCGCTCCGACAGAATACGGTCCATCAGCCGCTGAAACGTGGCCGGGGCCCCAAACAACCCGAACGGAAGCGCGGTGAACTGGAATAACCCCCGCGGGGTAGAGAATGCCGTTTTTTCCCGGGCTACCGACGATAATGGTATCTGCCAGTACCCCTTCGTGCAATCCAATGTCGTGTAATATTTAGCCGTGCCAAGCCGGTCCAGGAGCTCGTCGACCCGGGGCATAGGGTAGGCATCGAATTTAGACACCGCGTTCACCCGTCTATAGTCCACACAGAACCGTACAGACCCATCGCGCTTTGTCACCAGCACGATGGGGCTGCACCAGTCGCTGTGCGACTCCTCGACCACGCCCAGTTTTAGCATAGAGTCTCATTCCCGGCTCACCACGTCTCGTTTGTGAGCCGGCAGCCTGTATGGCCGCGTACGTACCGTAACCCCCGGTGGCGTAACTATCTGATGCTCTATGAGGCGAGTACGACCGGGTATAGGGGAGAACACATCTGCGAACCTCTGTTGCAATCGATCAACGTCCGCCCGCTGGTTCGCCGAGAGATGGTCGCCTACGCAGGCCGGGGCGCTAGTATTCGTTTTTGGGACCTCCGGCCCGAACTCATCCTTCTCGGGAAGTAGCGTCACCAGGGAAACAGGGACCACGTCGTTCCATTTTTTTAAGAGGTTAATGTGGTATATTTGCGTGCAATCCCCTCTATCCGACCGCACTACCTCGTAGTCTACATCCCCAATTCGCCGTGTGACCACGAATGGCCCTTGCCACTTGGCGAGTAATTTAGAGCTAGACGTGGGCAGTAATACGAGGACTTTGTCTCCCGGTGCGAAATTGCGTAGTCTAGTCCCTCTGTCGTACAGCCGTTTTTGGCGCTCCTGGGCCTCGAGCAAATGCTCCCGTGACATAACCCCCAGTGCGTGGAGCTTTGCTCGTAGGTCCAGGACGTATTGTATTTCGTTCTTACTGTCACTAGACCCTTCCTCCCAGCTTTCCTTAATCAGGTCTAGGACGCCCCGTGGCTTGCGGCCGTATAGGAGCTCAAAGGGGGAAAACCCCGTGGAAGCCTGGGGTACTTCCCGCACTGCGAACAACAGAGGGTCTAACCACTTATGCCAATTACGACTATCTTCGTGAATGAACTTACGGATCATTGACTTAAGCGTCCGATTGAACCGCTCACACAGCCCGTCGGTAGCTGGGTGGTACACGCTCGTTCGGACCGCCTTAATGTCTAACAACCCGTAGAGTTCCCTAAGTGTTCGTGACATAAAGTTAGTGCCTTGGTCGGTGAGGATCTCTTTCGGGATCCCCACCCGGGAGATGACCTGGAATAACGCCTGTGCTACGCTCTTTGCAGAGATAGTACGAAGCGGTATTGCCTCGGGGTATCGAGTCGCGTAGTCTATGAGGACTAACACGAACCGATAGCCCTGTGAGCAACGTTCAAATGGCCCGATTATATCCATCCCAATCCGGTCGAATGGTGCCTCTACCAGGGGGAGGGGGCACAACGGTGCCCTGGGCACGGCCGGGGGATTGACTAATTGGCACTCGCGGCAGGATGCGCACCACAGATGCACCTCTGCCCGAATCCCTGGCCAATAAAATCGAGCCATTATCCGGTTGAGTGTTTTGTCGTATCCTAGGTGGCCTGCCATCGGGTTATAATGCGCCGCCTGAAATATAGCTTTCCGGCGGCTCCTAGGTACCAACAACTGGGTCGTTTCCTCGTCCCTGCGAGTGTCACGACTCACTCTATACAGTCTGTCCCTAATCAATACAAAATACGGGTGGGCGCGCACAGCGTCTGGCCGTACCAGCACACCATCAATACTGATCACCTGGTCATAGGCGGAGCGTAGAGTGGCGTCGCGAGACTGCTCGAGGGGGAAGTCGGCTACTGGAGGGAACGCAGGCGGCGGATCTGCGGGTGCCGGACCCACCGCCTCCTCCGGCTCCTCGGCAGCGTCGGACGCCCTCGCATCAGCGCAGAGCACTGCGCACGCCTCACATTTCCCTGTCGGTCGTGCACGCACCCCCGTGGTTTCCCCTAATACCTGCGGAAACCCAGCCCAATCTAAACCCAAAATTAGGGGGTGCATGAGGCTCGGACTAACCGCCGCCTTGACACTATACTTTTTCCCCCCATAACGAATTTCGATGGGGACCACCGGATACTGGTGACAATCCCCATGTATACACAGTATCCCAACCCGCGATGCCTCTAACAATGCCCCGGGTCGAACCAGGCGCTGGTGGATCATGGTCTGTTCGCAACCAGAATCCAACAGCGCCTGGTGCGTCTCGCGTTGTACCCTTACTGGGATGTGAAACGCCTGTCCTGGACGCGGGGGAGGGGTCGGACTGCCGACGACGCGGATTACCTGACCCACCTCCATCTCGGGGCAGTCCCGGCGGAGGTGGCCAGGCTGTCCGCATCGCCAGCATCCCTCCTCTACCGCTCGTGGGGCCGTCTGTGGGGTGGAGGTTGGCCCCCCGTGTGTGTTCCTCCCCCCGGTGTCCCGCCCCGTCCTCCGGGCAGGCGTTGGTGGCTCTCGCCGCGGCTCCACCCCAGGCCGCGCCCCGCCGGCCCGTTGGCGCGGGGTCGGGGTAGGGCGCGGGCCCGGGGCTGGGCCCGGGGCTGGAACCTGCGGTCGAGGCAGGTGGTTGTCGGGGAAGGGGTCGAGAATGGCCTCCGGCTCGTCCCGCACCCCCCTCCTCTGGGCCCGAACCGGTGGCTCGGTGCGGTCCAGTAGCTCGCGGAGCATGGCCCGCTGCTCCGCCTGTCCCCGCATCAACTCCGCCGCCATCACCTCCTGCGCCTGTAGCATCCGGGCCAGGTGCGCCACCACCTGGACCGATGAGTCCATGGACCTCTGGGCGTGTGTGCCGACCCCCTCTCTGTGCCCCACGTTGGGCGCCAGATGTAGCAGTCTCTAGGCACAGAGGGAGGTTGACACAGAGGAATGGTACAGAATAATAGTTTTATTTCAGTGGCGCACAGCTCAGCACCGTCACTGACGTGCTGAGCGAGTCTTTTCCCCCCCCTGAGTTGCTTCTCCCTTTCGGGACCCGCTCCGTCCGCTCCTGGCAGAGCCCTCGCTCTCGCCCCGTTATTCCGCTCCTGGCAGAGCCCTCGCTCTCGCCCCGCTATTCCTCCCTTTCGGGACCCGCTCCGTCCGCCCGGCTCCCTGCACCTCACCCCCTTTCGGGGTCTCGTGCGTCCTCGCCGCGGCTCTCTCTCTCTCGGTCTCCCAGTGTCTCCGTGCGGCAGGTACTTCCTGCCCTCCTCATCTCCCGAGGGAACAAACACACACAGGTTAAATAGACCAGTGGGACAATGAGTCTGATCACTGACACCTGTCCGTAATCAGCCCATCATTCCCCTCCAACGGCAGTCTAGCTCCCTCTGCAGGCCAGAACGCGCCATGTTCCCCACACCTTTATTTATGTAAACCAGCTCTTTTCCCTTCTTGTTTTTAGTTTTTTTTTTCCTAGCACCAGGGGAGCCCCCCCTCCCAAATTTCGTTGTTTGGTACCTGTACTATATCAATGACAATAAAGACCATTCATTCATTCATTCATTCATGTGACTATGCTTAATAAAAAGGCCTCTTTGGAGACGATTGATTTAAGCTCTTTGTGCTTTATAAGTTCTACTCAATCTATTAAGAATCAATCAAATCCACGACAGTACCGTATGGTAATAAAAAGTATTGTCGGCTACGGTATTCAATCGGTATTCAATCAATCGATCCGCTGAACTGAACCCACCTTCATGCGTTTGCCTTGGAGGTCCATCTTGATGAGCGAGTCTCCGATCAGGTGTCTGAACCCACAGCCGTAGAAGTAGCTTCATACTAGCTTATCCTGATGTGATTTTGAAAATGTAAGGATACTGGGTGTACTCACAGGGTCAAATGACCCCACCCATGGCTGTTCTAGTGTTAAAGATACACTTCGAATGACATGTTGAGATAATGGGACAGGACAGGACAGATGGTCTAGAATTTCTCAGGTCCTTAGTACAGTGCAATGATAAAACGGGTTAGATCCGACCAAGCATTATTATTTATTCTGTTTACCGTTGCAATAATAAATGGACTGACTTTTATAACGCCTTATTCCAAAGCGCTTTATAATGGCCTCTCATTCACCCATTCACACAAACATTCACACACCAATGGCGGCAAGCTGCCATGCAAGGCGCCGGCCGGCCCGCTCATTTGGGAACAATTTGGGGTTCAGTGTCTTGCCCAAGGACACCTCAAGATGTGGCCAGCCGGGGTTCGAACCGCCGATCTGCCGACCTTGCGATCATTAGACACCGGCTCTACCTCCTGCGCCACAGCCGCAATAATATCTTGAATATTTGAATTCCGAGTGATTTTTTGAACAATTTGAAAACAAATGCGTGCGGTTATGATAACACACCTTATTGTTGGCGATCTTGATGGCGGTAGCTGAGCTGTCCGGCCGCGTGTTGAGGTTCTGTCCACACGGTGTCGCCTGGTCCACGTTGAGAGGCAGGACGAATCTCCGGGGAAAGCTCCTGCACATGGTGTTGTACACCTGACGAAACACACAGATACCTTGAGCCTCATATTTACAGATGTAGTGAAGACAGACAGGAGAAGTCAGGAGAAGCAGGGAGAGAGAGAGGGCATGTCAGCAGGGCATGGGGGCCGGATTCGAACCCATGCCGACATGGGCATATTGTGTGCACTGTAGACCACGCCAAGCCACGGAGACAAGCACATTTGAGTAAATCTAGGTTTAGAGCAACATAATCCGAGCTGTGTTGAGCACTGTTAAAAAAGAACATCGCCGTGTTTAACGCCGCCATTGCGAAAATCACCACAGACCGACACGACGGTCTGTCTGCAGCGGAGGCGGAGCTTCTGAGCAAGCTCAGTGCCGCGACGATGTACCTGGCCCAGGGCGTCGCGGTCTGTGGGGGTCGCCTGATGGCAAACGCGGTGGTGCAGCAGCGGCAGATGTGGCTGTCTCTCACCACCATGACCGGGGCGGACCGGATGGCCCTACTGAATGCTCCAATAGAGAGACAAGGGCTATTCGGTCCCGCCATGGACACCATGACGAAGCGCCTGGCCGCGATGGAGGAGGCTAAGAAGCACCTGGCCAGACACCTCCCCCTCCAGCGACCCTCCACCTCTTCTTCTTCCGCCGTGGTGACGACTAGGCCGTCAACGGCTGCGAAACGGAGGGTTCGGCGTAATGCGGCGCTGGCTCCACCTCTACCGACGGAGCCATACCCCACTCGGCCTCCCCAGCCCCCGCCGCCGACCACTGTGAGGGCCCGCTACGGCCCCCCACGGCAGCGTGACCCCCCCACAGCATGGCGTGGGGGTAAACGCAAGAGGAATGCGTGACTGGCGGGGGGGTCGGTAATGACCCCACCACCGGTTTCCTCTTCATGGCTGCTACCTCATAAAGAGGCAAAAGAGGGAAAATCCCCACCTTACTTTTTCAGTAAAGGAGAATTTTCCATGGTATCTACCAGAGCGGAGACCCACCTGCCTTGTCAGAGTGTGGTCGAATCGCTACCGGTTAGAAACAAAGCGGAGACTGGCCCAGCTTACCAGCGTATGGCCAGCTCTCTGCCTAGCGGACTTACCCCTTTCACGACACAAACGGGGTTAAACACCCCTGTCTGTAGCCGTATATGTCTCTCCACTCCACTCTATCCCACCTGGAGAGGGGAAACAGCTACGCGAGACTGCTCTTTGTGGACTTCAGCTCTGCCTTCAACACCATCCTTCCAGACAGGCTAGTGACCAAACTACTAGACCTGGGACTATCACACTCTATATGTGCATGGATCAAGGACTTCCTGTCCGACCGCCCCCAGAGGGTGCGGGTGGTCTCCCACACCTCCACAGCCCTCAGACTCAGCACTGGGTCCCCCCAGGGCTGCGTGCTAAGCCCCATCCTCTACAACCTCTACACCTACGACTTCACCCCCGTCCACCCCAGCAACTCCATCGTAAGGTTTGCAGACGACACCACCGTGGTGGGCTGCATCTCGGGGGGGGACGAGGCGGCGTACAGGGATGAGGTAGAGCAGCTGAGCAAGCTGTGCAAGGTTAACAACCTGCTGCTGAACCAGTCAAAGACCCAGGAAATCATCGTGGACTTCAGGAGGAAAAAATCTGAGGTCCAGCCCCTGCTCATCGACAGAGGGAGCGTGGAGAGAGTCTCAACCCTCCGATTCCTGGGGGTGCACATACAGGATGACCTGTCCTGGAAGAACAACACAGGAGCCATCATCAAGAAGGCACAACAGCGGCTCTTCTTCCTGAGAGTCCTCAGGAAAGACCACATCGGACAGGAGATGCTGGTGGCCTTCTACCGCTGCGCAGTGGAGAGCATCCTCACCTACTGCATCTGCAACTGGTTCTCCAGCTGCACAGCCGCAGAGAGGAATGCGCTACAGAGAGTCGTGAGATCGGCCCAGAAGATCACCGGCGCCCCCCTCCCCTCTCTGGAAGAGCTGTACAACACACGCTGCCTCAGGAAGGCCTCCAAGATCTCCAGAGACCCATCCCACCCTGGGTACGAACACTTTGCTCGGCTGCCCTCGAACAGGCGGTTCAGGACCATGTTCGCAAGGACAAAAAGACTGAAGCTCAGCTTCTACCCCAGGGCCATTCAGGCCCTGAACACAGCAAAGACCTAGGTTCTGGGCCCTGGACAGTCTGGACGGATTGATGGCAGCTGCTGGATTGAAATCAGGTGTAGTGCTGAGGCACAAATGTGTACATTTCAAGCCTGCAAACTGCGACACTTTAAATGAATGTGCAATAACACTATGTGCAATACAACCCTAGGGTACATAAGGTTCAGAGAATAGGAAATGTTAGAATAGGTATAGCATAGCATAGAGTACAGCACAGTGTTTTATTTGTATAGTATAGTATAGTGGATAGTGTACATAGCCTTTATTTATGTAAACCAGCTCCTTTCCCTTCTTCTTTTTTTCCTTTTTTTTCTTTCCTAGCACCAGGGGAGCCCCCCCTCCCAAATGTCGTTGTTTGGTACCTGTACTATATCAATGACAATAAAGACCATTCATTCATTCATTCATTCAAATAGTACTGGGCTGATTACTGAACCCTGAGGGGTGCCATTCTCTATATCAGGGGTGGCCAACCCGCGGCTCGCGAGCCGCATGTGGCTCTTTGCCTGTCTGTGTGCGGCTCTTCAATCCATTCATTTAAAGTGCGTGGCTCACTCTCTGTGTCTCGATAGACATTGTTTTGGTATGGCAATATATGGCACTCGCCATACCTGGATTCCCCCAAAAAAAAAAATCACGTTGTGTCATGTTGGTGATTTTATCCACTCCACACAACGGTAACTCAAAATCCTCCCGGCTCCATCTCACCCCACCAGCCAGGCGCTGTAGTGGAGCGCAGGGTTGCCAGACGGGATTTGACAATTTCCAGCCCAACCAGTCTAAAAGCTGCCAAATTCACCCGTCCAGTGTGACCAAAAGTAGCCCAATCTGGCAACACTGGAGCGGGACATCGGTTCCTCCAGTGGCGTGCAGTCAGGTGAGGCAGGGTAGGCAGTGCCTCACCCAGGCATTTAAGAAAGAAAAAGAATATCAGTCTTTTTAAAATATTTTTTTATTATTTTTTTATCTCAAAAATATATATATATATTTTATTTATTTTACTCATTATTCTTAACTTTAATGTGTTAAAATGATGTTAAAATAAAAATAAATGATGTAAAATGTGTTGTTTTAAAAATATAATGCATGCCCTGGCACCAGGAGAGTTTGCTCCTAGAGGCTGAGGCAGACTGTGCTTGTGCTTCTGTGCTATGCGAAGTGATAGACCAACAGTTTCGTAGGTTTGCGCATGCGTAGTCTGTTCTCACATTGTCTTCATTGATGGACGTTGAGGCACCGGACCACGCTGCTTCTGACAGCAGGGCTGGACTGGGACAAAAATTAGGCCCTGGCATTTTTGGCCCAGACAGGCCTACCCCAATCGGTCGGACCACACCCACCAGCACAAAAATACTTGCCTTATATACTCGTCTTATATACTGTGCTGTACAGTCATATGACAAACTGTAGTATTCCCCCAAACCACTACAAAGACGACTACATACAGTAAGCAATGGTACCAGTGCAAGTAGACCAGTGTACTCAGTGATCAGATTCCAGAGCGAATTTACGAACGCAGCCTTGTTGTTCTAGATCAGCGTTTCTCAACCGGGGTGCCGCGGCACACTGGGGCGCCGCCTGGCGTCTTCAGGGGTGCCGTCAAATTATTCTATATTCTGTCTCGCACGCCCCTTTCCCATTTCACAATGTCAATACCGGGTTCAGCGTAAGGTCAGTGTGTCAAAGACATTTCGAGAGCAATGAACAAGCAAACAAGCAGAATCATGGAACATGACGAATTGACAACAGATCATCCATCACAAGCTAGCAAGGATGCTGAATATTTTGTTCGGATGAAAAGTAAGCATAGCTGTCCAGAACAGGTAATGATGAAGTGCGCCAAAGTTTCAGAGAAAGCATTGGAGGCTAGTTACCTCGTAGCCGAAATTGTTGCTAAGGCGAAGAAGCCACACACTATAGCCGAGTCCGTAATATTGCCAGCATGCACAGCAATAGTTAATAAGATGCTAGGCCCACAAGCTGCAAAAGAAATAGCAAAGGTCCCGCTGTCTGACTGTGCAATTGGAAGGCAAATCAATGACATCTAAAAGGGTCCTATGTTCCCCGCTCCCGAAAAAGGGTCTGATCGGGCAGGGCAGTCTCGCTCGCCGGCAGAGTGTGGAGGTGGTTGTTCTATATGGATGATCGGTGACATTATTCTCTCGTCCGACTTCGGAAGCTAAGCAGGGTTGGAAAGTTCGCGAAATAACGCACGGTTTCGTTTTCATGCAATGAATTTAATACATCCAGACAAGGTCATGCGCGCAGCGGGAGAGAGAGACGCATTTTCTGGCTTAATAACTCTGCATCCCCGGTGTTTACGTTGAATGGACTGGATAGGTGTTTCCAATCAAATGTGGGAATATGAAAATTAATGTGTTCCATAAATTCCCACTTTTGTTCGGTCACTGTGTCATGTTTATACAGCACGGTTACGTGCCTGATGCCTTTGATGCACACTTGCCGCTTTCACTCCCTCCTCTCTCTCTCAATAATAATAATAATAATAATACAACTTTTATTTGTATCAATAGCCGCTGAGTGAGTGTGTGTGTGTGTGTGTGTGTGTGTGTGTGTGTGTGTGTGTGTGTGTGTGTGTGTGTGTGTGTGTGTGTGTGTGTGTGTGTGGGGCTGTCTGGGTGATGCAGTGTCGTTTTTGAATAGCTATATTTTAGACTGGGGTGCCTTGAGATTTTATCGACTTTTGAAGGGTGCCGTGACTGAAAAAAGGTTGAGAAACGCTGTTCTAGATCATTGCGCTTTAGAGTAAAACAAAGCAGGCAACTGTCGCGTCTATCTTTTCATGGCAACTCTACATTGTGATTTACAAGGGATATTAACTAATATTAAGTAATATTATTACTTGGTTACATTTTGCAATTGATCCGCGGTACACATACGTGCCGAACCGTGGGGGGCGATCCGTTACACCCCTACACAGCTACCTATATTTTCCTTACCGGGTCAACGGTTACAGGCTGACTCGGCCCCGCTTCTTCTGTATCCTCTCTATCCTCTGTATCTGTACCCTGCTCCCGCTCCTCCCTGCTAGCCTCCTCTTCAACCCTAACCCTAACCCTAAACCTCTGTATCTGTACCCTGCTCCCGCTCCTCCCTGCCAGCCTCCTCTTCAACCTGTTGCTGTTGCTGCTGTGGTAAACTTGAGGGTGCAGCAAACATGTCCCTAATGTTTACACATTTGGCAGGATCTGCCTCGAGTTTCTTCTTGTTTTTCTCCCTAAGTTTTTCCCAGCCTCCCTTCCGTTTTAGTGTGCTTTTGCGCTCCATCTCTCTCAGTATCCATCTAGTAACTATCCAACTAAATTTATTTTGCCGGCCGGCTTGGCGCAAAACTACCGCGAAACTGAGACGGAGGTCTGGTGCTGCGTGCGTGCGTGACCCCTGACCCCCCCCCCCCTTCTCTCTGTTGATTGGGCCAGCCCAGTGTCTGTATCGAAAATTGACCAATGGGCTGCTGTCCCTGATTTATGGGCCGTTCAATGGTAGCTTTCGATTTATGGGCCGTTCGATGGTAGCTTTCGGCCGGGCCGGCTGGTAAATTTTTTATTTATTTTTTATTTATTTTTTGCCGGTCGGCTCGGCCCAAAACTACCGCGGCCCACCGGGCAAATGCCCGGTATGCCAGATGGCCAGTCCAGCCCTGTCTGACAGCATGATTGACAGTTTGCGTTTGGCTTGCCTAGCGGCATTCCTCTGCTGTTCGCGCCGCGGTTCTAAATTTCTTTCACACTTGATGGCAGAAAAGGATGAGAAATTAACTGCACATTTGCCTACGCATGTTACATAATTATGCTTTAGATAATGTAGGCTATTGCGTGCCGGTTCAAATGCTGTATATCCTGTGTTGTTTATTTATATTGTCATTGAGCTGTTTTGCGTGCTGCTGTAAATCCTGTTGAGATGCAGGTGAATGTAGGCAATGCCATACAGGCTGTTGCGCTACGCTATGTGTAGTTATGAGATAACAATACATGACATTTTTGACCAGCTATTTGATAGTATAGTATATATGGGCTTAGGCTATGTGATTGACTTTATAGTATAGTATATTAGCCTACATTACATTAGTCATTTAGCCGACGCTTTTATTCAAAGCGACTTACAATAATTGCATTTAACGTAGGAGTGTACTGCTTTTTTAAGGCAAAATGAAGAATAGCAAACTAAAAATACAGTATAGCAATATAGCAATAGCATAGAGAAGAATAGCAAACTAACAATACAATAGGTGCTTAACAGGGAGGATTCTGGTAGTAGGCCTACTTCTTGAAGAAGTGAGTTTTGAGCCTGCGTTAAAAGATATAAGGGCTATTGATTGCCTTTATAGTATGCGCTATGCCATTTGAAGTCTGGCTGCTGCGTTAATCGCATGTTTTTTTTGTAATAGCTCACTGCCTACCCAGCCAATGACCTCACTGCACGTTACTGGGTTCCTCAATAAACAAGCCATGAGTAACGTTAATGTTAAAATCTTGTCCATGATTCTCGTTCATTCAGGTGGGTTAAACAAACGGTATAAACGCCATAATACTGTTGGTTCAAATGTAATATATTAATGAACAAGTTCATGTCATCTCATGTTCTGTCAAACATGTTCTTATGTTATTTTAGTGAAAAAACGGACCTAACGTCACCCGCGATTGTGAAGCTAACTCTAACAAGCTAGTTAGCGAACATTAAAGACAAAACAGCTAGTTTACGTATGTCAACAATGTCTCTATTCTCAATAATTTCAGTAATAATTGTACCAAATTGGGGCCAGTAAAACTAACTTGTGTGTAAGTTATATGTGTGTGCAAGCATGTTTTGATATTGTCAATCGTCTCACTTTTAGTAGGTGAGCTGTAACAAAAATATGCCAGGGAAAAAAAGGAAAATGGACATACAGACCTTTTTTGGTCAAAGGGCAGCAGAGACAAGTACAGGGACACAGGTGAGGTCTACTCTCACAATACTAGTGTTTTAACAGTGCAGTTAATTTAGAGTTGAGAATAGCTAAATCTGTAATGTTTTGTTTCTAAGGAGATTGAACCAGTCTGCCTGCTAGGAAAGATGTAGATTACCACCTACATACTGTAGTTGTCTCCTTTATTCATTACCTTAATGTCATATAAGTCAATTGTATAGAAACAACTCACCAAAATTGACTATTGCACAACTGATTTGGCTAAAAAAAATCCACCAAGGGGGGGAAACCCCCCCTCAACCCCCCCACTCTGTACCTTGTCATACCTTGGCCTTTGCTGAAATGACAACACTGGTCTCATAGCCTATTGGAAATGTATTGCATGTGTGTGTGTGTGTGTGTGTGTGTGTGTGTGTGTGAGAGTGAGAGCTTTTGTGAGCCCGCATGTATGATGTGGCTCTTTCTGGTACCCCAACAATTTTTTGGGCTCTTAGTCTCCGACTGGTTGGCCACCCCTGCTCTATATGGACTGTTTCGGAGTAGGCCCCTCCCACTCTTGACTGGGAGGGATATGGGCCAGAGGAGCGGAGCTGGATTCCCCGGTCCCAGATCATGTCCCCTGTCCTCCTCAGGGACTTCTATCGAGCCCACCCGGTAAAGATGGTGGCCCCAAGGAGGGGCTCAAAGTTGGAGCTCATGAGGGGAAGAGGATAGGTATTCCGGATGGTAATGGCATTGAGCTCACGGTAGTCGATGCATGGCCTGAGGGTTCCATCCTTCTTCTTTACGAAGAAAAACCCCGCTGCCACCGGGGAGTGTGATGGACGGATGAGCCCCTCAGCCAGGCAGTCGGAGATGTAGGTGTCCATGGCTGCTTTCTCCGGGGGGGCAAGGTCGTAGAGACGACTGACTGGGTGTTTGCTGCCAGGGCGGAGCTCGACGGCACAGTCGTAGGGCCGGTGAGGGGGCAGGGTGAGATCACGCTCCTTACTGAAGGCCTCTCCTAGGTCGTGGTAGACCTCTGGGATGGAGGAGAGATCAGGGGAAGCCGGAGGCAGTCGCAGAGGCGATGAGGGGGTATGGGCGGCACGGAGGCACCGGGCGTAACAGGAGCTACTCCAGCTCAGGATGCGTCCCTCACCATAGCTGACATGGGGGATGTGGAGCTCGAGCCACGGTCGTCCCAGGATGAGCGGGGACTGGGGGGTCTTGAGGATGTAAAACCAAATCTCCTCCACATGGTTCCCGGAGACGGTCAAGGAGAGGGGTGTAGAGCGGTGGGTGAGAGGCCCCAGGTTGTGTCCATCTAGGGCTGAGACGGCAAGGGGGGTTTCTAGAGCAACGAGGGGAACGGCAGCTGAGCGGGCCAGCTGGGCATCCATAAAGTTCTCGTCTGCCCCCGAATCGATGATGGCCTCGACAGTGAGGTTATGACCCTGCCAGGAGAGGGTGACAGAGAACCTGGCTGGGCTGGTGGTTGGTGGGGAGTGAGAGACACGGCTCACCCGGATTCCCCCTTCGGGTGAGCCTACCCTTTTGGCAGGGACGGGCAGGTGTCACGGAGGTGCCCTTTCTCCCCACAGTAGAGGCACAGCCCCTGGACCCTTCTCCGCCGTGGTGAGGCGGGTCCGACCAAGCTGCATAGGCTCCTCGCCAGTGGAGGGGGTGCTGGTCGACTCCCGTGCAGAGGAGGGGTTGTCTGTGAGGATGGAGTCTTGGAGACGTGGCGAGCTAGTCTGGTGGCACCCTCTCTCCCTCCGACGCTCCCGGGAGCGCTCGTCGACAGCGATGGCTAGGGCCACTAGTTCGTCCAGGGTGGCGGGCTTGATGGCCTCACTCAGCCCCTGGCGGAAAGCAGATCGCAGTGCCCTGTCATTCCACCCGCTTCCGGCTGCCAGGGTGCGAAACTCAGTAGAGTAGGCCGCAGCTGTCCGGTTCCCCTGGTGGAGTGTCATCAGTCGCGCCCCGACCTCCTGTCCTGCAGTGGGGTGATCGAAAACCCTCTTGAACTCGGTGAGAAAGGCAGTATAGTCACCGAACAGGTCAGGGCGGGCGCAGAGGATGGCCTGGACCCAATTCAGGGCGTCGCCGGTGGTGAGGTTGGTGATGAACGCCACACGGGCGGCCGGTGAACAGAACTGGCTGGGCTGATGTGAAAAAAATAATTCACACTGCAGGATGAAGCCTCGGAACTGGGCGAAGGCTCCGTCGAAGGGGCGGGGGCTGGCTAGGTGGGGCTCCCGTGGCTGTCCAGTTAGTGGTGCCGGTAGCTGGACAGGATCTGGAAGAGCAGGGGGGGGGGGCAGAAGCTGCGAGCGCAGCCACCTGTACCGTAAGCGCCTGGGTCGTGGTGATGAGGTGCTGCATCTGGGTGGCGCGGTGCTCCTGTTTAGCCTCCTGAGCTGCAAGGCGAGTGTTCAGGACCTGGCACGCGGTAGCTGCCTCGTGGAGGAGGCGAGCGTGTTCAGTGAGGACCTTCCCCTGGGCTTGGATAGCCGTCGGCCCGGATCCAGGGGTGGGAGATGGTGCCCGGTCCCTCGTGTCATCTGAGCCCAATTGCATGGTCAGTTCTTCTGTTACGCCACGGTAGTTAGGGGGCTCAAGGACACGACACCGGAGGCAGAATACTGTGTTATCCCCGTAGGGTATTTATTTACAGTGTAGGGGGGTGGAAAAACAGATATGATGAGTCCGGGGGTTTCAGCCTGGCGGGCTGGCGGTAGTGGCTGGCGTGGGCTGTAGAGGAACAGAAAAACAGGGTAAGTCAACCACGGTAGGCCAGTACAAAAGATATGTGCACATCCAAAAAGGCACGAGAGGAAAAAGGAAAAATAAGAATCACAAGTCACACGAGAATAGTATCTGGGTAAATACGAATCGCAAAAATAGTCAGGAGAGCATAGTACACGAATGGTAAACATAGGATACTTGCCAGGCCATTCTTAGGGAAGAACTGACGATGAATGAATGGGAGTCCAGGGTAGATGTAGCCAGAGGGTTGATTGGGAGTGGAGACAGGTGTGCTGGTCTGGCTGTGGCTGGATAACCATCCAATTAACGGGAACGAGCTTCACCTGCGGCGGAGAGCACGCTGTGCTCGAGCTGTGGGGGCGGGGGAGGGTGTGTGTGGAGGCCCAGCCGTAACAGTTTGAACATCTCATAGCTCAGTCTATCTCTTCCTGGGGCAGTGTTGGCCCCGGCCTGAATAGCATCTCTCAGTTCCTTGAGAGAAAAAAGCAAATTAAAAGGGTTACTATTTTCATGGCAGTGGTTAAGCTTCCATTGTTCGTTCCTCAGCACTTGAGCTCTTTTCCTCACCCCTTCTTCCCCCAAGGTGGTTGAGTTATGCACAGCCTGGAATACTCTGACACACATGCTCGCCTTCTCTCCGTTGCTTACAGCCTCCCTTACCCCGTCATTCAAAACTGGCATTGTGTACCTCCTACATTTTCCTGACATTCTATGGACTCTTGACCACACTTCCCTAAGGGGGGTGTCAGGGCCTATTGTGCCACAATATTTCCTCCAACAATTCCTCTTGGCTTCATTAATAGTTTTCCTTGCAACTGCTCTTAGTCTCTTGTAATCAATTGCATTAATCTGTGACTGAAACTTCCTTAGCTTACGGTATGCTCTATTTCTGTCTTTTAAGGCTACATCAGATTCCTTATTCCACCACGGGACAGCTACTCTGTCTTTCGGGCTCTGCCTTATGGGGATTGAGTTTTGTGCTGCAGTGAGTATCATTGAGCTTAATGACTCATTAAAGGCGTCAATTGTTCCATCACTTTCAACTTCCCCCACTAGGGCTGCTGTCTCTTCTTCAAATTTTTCCCACTCTGCGCGGGTGAATTTAAATACTTTGGGCCTGCCCTCCACTTCCTTTGTCAAAGCCCTGCCAAACCCACTCACTATAGGAAAATGGTCACTGCCCATTGTGTTTTCCTCTATGGTTTCCCACTCCCCAACTCTGGCCAGCGCTGGGGATGCAAGTGTTAGGTCTATGCATGACAGTTTTCCTGTCTCTATCTGAAACCTAGTGGGCCTGCCATCGTTCATAACTATCAACCCGTGCCTTTCTAGAAACTCCTCCAACGTGATTCCATTCCTATCCCTCTTTTCACTTCCCCACAACGGGTTGTGGGCGTTGAAGTCCCCCACCCAAATGACTAGGGAGCTGACTTGCTCCATAATAGCGTCTAGCTCTTCAAGTGTTAACACCTTGCATGGATTATAAAAATTGACTATGGTGACTTTCCCCTGTGAACTCCATATCTCTGTTAAAACGCATTCAAGGCTAGACTGTATGTCAACTGCCTTGTACTGAATCCCTGTTTTGATGAACACTGCACACCCACCACCTGTTCCTTCTCCCCTATCCTTCCTTATACCTTCGTAACCTGGTATAACAAAGTCTAGACACGGCTTCAGCCAAGTCTCTTGTATACATATTAAATCAGGCTTATCTTCTCCAATGTCCACACATTTCTTAAGTTCTTGTCCATTTGCAATAAGGCTCCTTGCATTCCATTGTAGAATACAAAACATAATTAATGATTAGCTTAAGTATCATGTCCATCAAAAACCAACGCATGATCAACCTCAATTTCCTCTACCTCCCTCTGCGTGGCTTAGAAATAGGAGGAGCCTTTCCCTGACTGCCTGTCAAAGGGCTATTCATGATGTTCATGTACTTATGCAGTGCTGCGGGATCACATGGCCCCGTTCCCAAGAACCTCCCCGCTGCCTCAACCACCGCCCTCAAGATGTCTGACTTGCTTAACTCCTTATCCTTTGTACCCACCACCACATCGACTATGAATGCTATTAAGCTTTCTTTTTTCACCACAATTGAATCTGCTGGTACCGAAGGGGGAGGGGCCCATGGGGTTGCTGATGAGGACATCTGAGACGAGCCAACATACACGGCCCCCCTGTCGCTTTTCCCGTCTACTTTCTTTACAGCCTCCGCATACAAAATATTATGCTGCTCTTTAACGTCCTGAACACGTTTCGCCCTCTCAAAGTGAGGACATCCCCGAAAGGATGTGTGGTATATTTTAAATTACTTGAAACACACACACATACCATGATATAAGACTTTGTAAAAGTCTGACCTCTCCTTTGGGCCTACAAGAGCATGTTCTCTAAACAATGGGGGTTTTATGACAGCCAAATGGCCGAATGCACACACAGACACGCACGCACACGCGCACACACACACACACACCCTTTTTCTCAAAACAACCCAGAGGTTTGGAGACACATCGATCAGCTCCTTATTAGGGCAAAGGCTGAGGAGGAAGGGGTACCATTGGCCAAGAACTATGAAACAAGCATTGACCCAATACTGTGTTGTGGTTGGCTCAAATGTGAGATGAAACAGGTATAAAACCTGAGAGAAAGCCATGATCAGTCTCTTTTGTTCCTGACCCGCCCAGATACCCTGCGTTGACGACTGTCCTGTGTAACCTGTCTTTTTTGAATAAATAGTCTTAACTTTGCTCAAGACCTTTTCCTCATTTTTGGCAATCACCAGAAGACAGAGATATCCCACAAGTTGGCGAGCTGACCCACGAGAAAGACAAATAGCTATTTTTGAATCACCGCCGTTTTTCAAACTCTTCATTCAAAACGAGGTGAGTCTCTGGATTTTTTTCCCCCCCCTCTCCGTTGAATTTCCGCTAGGCCTGGTGGAGGAAGTGTGTGCAAAACTGACTGTGACTCTCAGATAAGCTATATTCAAAAGAATCTTGATGTGTTGAATATCTGTTGAAATATAATATCTTTAAGGATTGGGTGGGGCTGGACGATTAGCCGGATTGTGAAATCTGTATTTGTAAATATAGTGATTTGATTGTTCGATACGTTAGAGTATCGTGTATGATGTGCAACAAAGAATGACTTGTTGCAGGGCTTGTTTTGGGAACAAGCTATTAGTATAAAACTGTGGAAAAGACGTTTTCCCAGTGGGCTGATAAGTGTTTTAGATCAGAAAAGAGTCTGATGAGTGTATTATTGTGTTAGTGTTTAAGGAATAAGTATTCCTAATTTGATAAAGTGTAATTGGACTGTGAAGTCTATTTTGTAAGAAAGAGCATACTTTGAAGTAGAAATAGACGCCATTCTGAATTCGCCATTGCTCATTGTTTGTCTTGTCCAAACAAACGCGGACACGCGGAGAAACAAAGGCCATTAGCCTTTAACTTCTCTTAGAAAAGGAATGTGAAAAGCAATGGGCATTAGAGAATATTAGAATGAGATTAATTTGGTAAATAATAGTTTAACTGCATTGAAAGATAATCTTGATATTGCTGTGTCGTGAAAAGTAATTTGTTTGTGAAAACAAAGTTGTGTTAAAGAGATTGTTTTAAAGCAGGCCCCAACACAAGGCCATGGTTTTTCAAGGACAATAGGTTGTAAAGCCCCCTCCCCTCTTCTGCTCTGCTGAAGCACACACACGCACACACAGAGTGGAAAATCCCTTTACAAGGGAACCTGAATTTGATTAATTTCATTACTCATCCCTTACAGATAAAGATAAATTCATTCACATAGATTGTAGTATTTATAAAGATAGAGATAAAGTGAATTGATCATCGGGGTATATAAAATAGTTTAAAGACATTCATTCACAAGTCTAGTAAGAAGCGGGCGCATGCGCATTAGCCGGAGCGCATTCCACACACACACACAGAAAGAGGGAAGGGCGTAGTCCAGCATAGAGAGCACGGGGTTCAAAAGACTACTCTTTTTCTTCCATTTTCCCTTTCTTTCCTTTCACCTCTCCCCGCAATAAAGTTGTGATCGCTAAATCACGGATGTTGAAGCATTGTGTTTGTTAGGAGAAAATAATAGGTTGTGACTTTAGATCACGAAAGGGCGTTTTGAAGCAATCGATACGCGAGTCGGTTGCTTAGCTCCATCTGCTGGCCAAAACACGACAAGACATTTTTAAACACTGGTTCTATGTAGTTTGATGAAATAGTCCTGTACCTTCATAGATTGATGTTTGTAAATTATTGTTCTATATTACATTACTTTAATTAATTTAATTAATTACTAATTGGTTGAATTTATTATTCAGATCATTCATTATCTGTTTCACAAAACTTTGATCAATTGTTTTGTGATAATTTAATGATAACCATTCCTTTTTTGATAATTTGATAATAGCTGAATGACTTCACAGGTTTGCATCAATGAAGTATACGATTGTACAATGACTAAGTCTAACTAATCATTCATTCCTTTCAAATAACAAGTCGATTTCTTTACAGGTTGTAATTAATAACTAATCATTCATTCCTTTCAAATAACAAATCGATTTCTTTACAGGTTGTAATTAATATTCGTATTTTACATCCTTTATTTCAGTTAGGTCCTTTTTCACAGCTTTTGATTAAAGAATAGCAGAACAGTTCCTATCTGAGGATTGAGCAGTCAAAGGTTTTGTAAATCAGCAAAGACTTAGAGCGTGACCTGCCTTTGTGGTTTGATAATTGTGTTGAACAGCCTTTGTAGTTTAATAATTAAGTTGACCTGAACTATAATTAGTATTGAATGAGCAATTAAGTGACACATATTCATACACAATTAGGAAAAACATTTAAGTATAAAGTACTTACACTGAGATCAGATTTAAGTTAATACTACACTGACATACATAAGAGGCAAATCCGTGGTTCTGAATTGTAGTGTTCTGTGCGGACAGTTGACACAGTTAAATTAGATTAGCATCTGTTCAGCTTATCAACTTAAAATGGGGGCAGAATCCAGTAAAATGGTAAAGGCTGTTAACAAAGATAGTGGAATATTGGCAACTTTATCCCCTATGGCTATAGTGGAAAAAATGAATCCTCTTGTTAGGGAAATTAGCAAAATGTCTACGAAATGGAATATTCGTTGGGCAGACATTGAACAACCGTGGCCAAAAGAGGGCACCTTTGACTCAGTGGCGTAGCGGACGGGCCCGCAAGCGACGCACCGCGGGGGGGCCCCAGCCACTAGGGGGGCCCCCTAACATTGGATACCAACTTTTATTTTATTTTATTTTTTAATATAAAACAAAGAAAATAAGTGGTCCTTCATTGTGTCAACCTTAATTTTAATATATAGGCCTATATTTAAAAATATATACATAGTTAGCCGTATCCAATTGCAACATGACTTTGACGTCACACGTCACTTGTCAGTCACTTGGCAGCGAGACACAAGGAGAATGAGCAAGCGAAAATACCTCAGCGGTGCGCAAAAACGGGAACTTTCCTATAAAAAGGAACAAAGTTCAGCGAAACATAGAACAATTTCATCTTTTCTATTACCCAATGCAGCTTCTGAGACTAACGCGGGTAGGGATGCGATTAGCACTGGGTCAGGGACAAACGTCGTCGATGCACCTGTTCCTAGCAGCACCACTGTGGAGGCCATTGTTACTGCAGCTGGCATGGCGCAGGCTGACCCGGCCGACGACAACGAGGACCCGCCACCTGACCAGTCTACTAGCTGCACTCCCACTGATCAACCAGGCGAGGAGTCTGAGGATGCTATTATTAATCTAGAGAAGGCAACAACAACCACAGGTGAACACTATCCATCAGACAGAGCCAATTTCCCAGTGGATTTAACGGATCCTATGCTAAAGAGGACCGTACTTGAGTTGGGATCGTGTAAACCCGAGGGACCCTTTCCGAGGGATAAAAAACGGCAGATGTTTCTCACAAGATTATTATTGCAAACGGTCTAAACTGGGTTGTAAGATCCCTCGTAAATGGCTATGCTATTCTCCAAAGATGG
The DNA here is from genome assembly GCF_963989245.1 of Nansenia antarctica. Classification (NCBI taxonomy): domain Eukaryota; kingdom Metazoa; phylum Chordata; class Actinopteri; order Argentiniformes; family Microstomatidae; genus Nansenia; species Nansenia antarctica. The sequence goes on along the minus strand of NC_137675.1, from coordinate 31,520,596 downwards.
ACCGTGTCTATTGTGAACCGTGTTGGCTTTTTGCGGCTCCAGCTCTCCTGGACTGTCGGAATTAATGACTGGCAAGGCCTCTCAGGCAAAATAAAGAAACACGAATCATCCCGCAGTCATCTAGCAGCATGTGTGGCATACGATACCTGGAAAAACGACCTTACAGTGGATGCACAACTTGATAGCGAGTACAAACTTCAGGTTAGCTTTTGGACCCAAGTCTTAACCAGGATCACAGACGTCACACTGACATTGGCTTCTTGTAACCTTGCTTTTCGAGGGCATCGTGAGAAACTGGGTGAGATAAACAGTGGGAATTTTTTGTCAGTAATAGAGTTGTTAGCTCGATATGATCCCATTTTGCAAGAGTTACTTGATAGAAGAAGCAACGTTAATTATTTAAGCCCTACAATTCAAAACGAATTGATTGCGTTGCTATCACAGAAAGTACGGGACCAGATTGTTAATGAAATAAAGGAAGCCGAATTTTATTCTATAATAATGGACACTACTCAGGATTTAGGTAAGGTCGATCAACTCAGTCAAGTTTTCAGATATATCACAATTCGTAAAGACGACAACGACAACGCTACCGGAGTTGACATTAATGAGAGTTTTTTAGGATTTGAGAATGTCTCAGATCATTCGGCAAGAGGACTAGAAGCAAAAATCCTTGAAACGATAGAGAGGGATGGGCTGTCAATTAAAAAATGCAGAGGGCAAGGATATGACGGAGCCAGCGTGATGAGTGGCATTTATTCTGGTGTGCAGAAACGGATCCTCGACAAAGAACCCACTGCTGTATATATACATTGTGCTGCACATAATCTGAATTTAGTGTTGAACGATGCTTGCCAACCGATTGCAGAAATCAATAACTACTATGACATTGTCCAGAGACTTTACTTTTTTTTTAGTCAGAGCATCAAAAGATGGGAAATGTTGGAAAACCATTTTAATTCGAAGCCAACACTAAAACGACTTTGTCCAACGCGCTGGAGCTCTAGGCACGATGCTATTCACGCGCTTCGATTTCGCTATGCTGACATCTTACAGGCACTGGCCAAAATCAGTCTTCAATCGACTAAACCAGATGAACGTGCAGAAGCCACTGGACTTATTAAGTCAATTGAAACCTTCGACTTCGCAATGATTACTGTGATGCAGGGAAAGATTCTGGAGTCTATCAATATAGTGTCTAAGTTACTTCAGAAGAAAGACATGGACCTTTTCCATGCAGCAGGCCTACTGAGCACGGCGTGCAACACGTTATCGCAGCTAAGGGGTGAGTTCGAACACATAAAAAGCGCAGCACAGGAACTTGCAGCTTCTTGGGGCACAAACTGTCATTTCACCCAGAAGCGCACAAGACGTACAAAGCGTCACTTTGATGAACTCAGTGAGGATCAGCGTCTCACAAGTCCAGAGGAAAGCTTTAAAACAGGAGTCTTTTTTGTGTGCATTGACACCATTGTTTCCCAACTCAGACACCGATTCAGAGGAATGGATACAGTTGCAAAGAGATTCCGTTGTTTACATCCCAGTGAACTCATACAGGCAAAGGATGATGCGTTGCACGCATCCGCTGAGACACTAGCCTTGATCTACAATAATGACCTTTCTTCTGATTTTCCATCACAGCTTCTTTCCTTTCGAAATGCTCTGAGGTCAGAAATAAAACGTATTGAAAAGGGTTCAATCAAAGATCTGACAGAGCTCCTACTCCTGAGACATGCATCTATCCTGCCCAGTGTCATAGACGTGGCTACTGCTCTCAAGCTTTTTTTAACCATACCTGTCACAGTGGCAAGTGCAGAGAGATCGTTTTCGAAACTGAAAATTATCAAAAGCTATCTGAGAAGCACCATGTCCCAGGACAGACTATCCGGACTAGCGATGCTCAGCATTGAAAGCCAGCGCGCACGTCAATTGGACTTAACAAACATAGTGAAGGACTTCGCACAGACCAATGCCAGGAGGAGAGGACGTTTTGGTCATTGTTAAAGGTAAGAATATTATTTGATATGTCCAACAAAGGATTTGACTAACCCTGGCCAATTTTGCGCAACAAGTAGACTCTGATGCAGCGGAGACAGGGTTGCCAGATTGGCTGGTTTTTGGTGGATTTAGAAGTTTTTAGATTGGTTAGGTTGGAAATTCTCAATCCCATCTGGCAACCCTTAGCGGAGAGTCTACATATATGTTTACAGATATCACACTGCTGTGCACACCACACTTTGTTAAAAGAAATAAAGCTTGTACTATTCTACTTATAATACATTCTACTGATGTAGTGTAGTCTACCATTTGGTTTTAGTTATAGGCTATTGCTCTCACTTGTTTGTACCTTTTGCTAAGTCAAGCATTTAGAATGTAGAGTGCATATTGCGAAATTTCGCAACGTCAATAACGCATCGGCCTCTAAAAAACGCACGTTTTTTTTATTTTTTTTACTCCGTTGCGAAAGGGCCCCCGCCGCCACCTTGCGGGGGGGCCCCGGGATTTTGCGCTACGCCACTGCTTTGACTTACAAGTAATTGCAACATTGGAGGTACTTATCAATGTGCACAAGGCACATCAGAAAGGGAATTATAGGTCAGAGAAACGCAAGTTAGAATTAGACATCTTAGACCTCTTTAAGGTACAGGGGCAGAAATTAGCATTGGCTTGGAATGAGAAAACCGCACAGATGAAACCAAAAGAAAAAGATGAGTTGGCCAGAGCACTGGAAGAGAAATTGAACATTCCATTCTCACACATGTCTCCAGTCTCCAGTCCTCCTCCCTATGCCAAGATACTGGAGGACAATTCCCAGCGGATCTACCCTCAGGTCCCCGTCCTAAGTACGAACGGAGACTTCACTATCCAAGATGAGTATGATAACGTACTAGAGAGGGGAAGAGCGAAAGTGACCGTGGATTTCGAACCAGAGAACAAGTCAGGTGCCAAACCAAAGAAGAAAGAGAAGGGATCAAAGGGAAAGAAGAAGGGCAAAAAGGAAGACCGTGAGGAGGACAAGAAGAGTAACAAGACAGATGACAGTGAAGATGGCAGTGGAGGTGATAGCGAAGGTTCAAGTGATGACAGCAATGCACAGGGAGGCTACAATGCTCAGGTCAGAAAAATAATAGCCAGGGCCGAAAAGCAGGGAGGGACAAGACGCTACAAGAAGGGAAAAGAGGAAAGTAGTTCTGAAGATGAGAAGAAGTCTCTGAAGGTAGAGAAGAAGAAAGAGAGCTTAAAGCAAAAAGAGAAGAGGCTGCAGAAAGAGGAAGAAGAGAGGGAGGAAGAGGAGGAAGAAAGGGTGACGAAACGCCACGGGAGACTCCTAAAAAAGGAAGAAGAGAGAGAAGAAGAGGCAAGAGAAAGGGCGAGAAAACTCCACAGGAGACTCCTAAGAGAGGAAGAAAGCCACAGACGATCGATACAGGAACTAGAAGAAGAGGAGGAAGAGTATCGTCAAACTCAAGCGTCATCATCACATACATCCCAGTTGAACCTCTCAAGGTCCGCAGTGACACCAAGGCGGGACGAAAAAATGAAGAAACTAGTACGCGATTATAACCTAAGGAGCCTAGGTAAGGCACCAGAGGAAGAGGAAATTCTGAGGAACTTCCCGGTGCTGATTCGAGGTAACAAGATAGAATATCGTCCTTGGAATCATACAGATCTATCTGAAGTGATAGAGAAACTCCCCGTTCTGGAGGATGGAGGACACCCGTGGACCACTGAGGTGGACGTGAGACTGACAGGAACGCAAGCAGCGATGGGAGACCTGAAAAGACTCTTAGCTACAATTACAGGATTGGACACCATGCAGGACATATTGATGAAGGCAGGACTTCATAGATATATCAATACATCAGTTTATGATCCAGAGCTCTTCGCAGCAAACAGAGGCAAACTGTGGAAAGCAATCAGGGAGACTTACCCTACTCACATTCACCCAGACAATATAATTGTGAAGCCACTGGGGGGAGATGAGAATCCCAGGGGTTTTGTTGCCCGTGTGCACTCTCAATGGAGAAGTGTGACAGGGAAGGACACTGAAGATAACCCGTTAGAAAAAGCCATAATCAGGGAAAAGATACAACAAGGTCTCCCTACCCCAGTTAAGAACAAGTTAGCAGAAGTGGTGGGGCTACGACACATGAACAAGGCTGTTTATATAGACAACGTAGCACACCAAGTAGAATTATTTAGAAAGAAGATTCAGATACAGAAGACACAAGACGAAGAGTCACTCAGAAAATTAACTCAAGTACAATTGACCGAAGGCAAGAAAACCAGAGAGAGAGTGCAGGCTATAGCTCTACAGGTCCCATCTCAGCCACAGCAACAGCAAACTGTCCCTCCCCAGTCATACCCACAGGGGCCACAAGGGGGGTATCCATACCCACAGGGGCCACCAGGGGTGCAAGTGGTTCCATACCAGCCATACAACCAGCCTGGCCAAGGACCACCACAAGAGGGATGGACCGCAGCAGGGAAGAAGATGCTAGGACCATGTTACCAATGCGGCCAGTATGGACATCTAGCCCGTACCTGCTGGAAGAAGACCCAGGGGGGCGCAGGGGGGAAACAAAAAGGAGGATATAGGCCCCCTGCTACACCGGCTCCAGGAGTGGTGAACCCCTACGGAGGCCCAGCAGCTGGGCTATAGGGGTGCCCAGAAGATCCGAGAGGGGGGTGCCAGCTGGTGGTGACAAACAGGCCTGAAGATGAACCTACAATATGGGTGTCGGTCAACCAACGTCCATTAGAATTAATGGTGGACAGTGGAGCAGCCTATACCTGTCTGAAGCCTGAAGACGCCACGCACCTTCCTATGTCTGGGAAATATGTGAAGACTGTTATGACACGGGGGCGAGGGAGCTCAAGGACACGACACCGGAGGCAGAAGATAGTGTTAGCCCCGTAGGGTATTTATTTACAGTGCAGGTGGGTGGAAACACAGATGATGAGTCCGGAGGTTTCAGCCTGGCGGGCTGGGGGTTTCAACCTGGCGGGATGGCGGTAGTGGTTGGCATAGGCTGTGGAGGAACAGGAAAGCAGGGTAAGTCTCCACGGTAGGCCAGTACACAAGATATCAACGAATCATAAGAATAGGCACAAGAGCAAAGTTCATAACTAATCACAGCGGATACTTGCCAGGTCATTCTTAGGGAAGAACTGACGATGATTGAAGGGAGTCCAGGGTAGATGTAGCCAGAGGGTTGATTGGGGAGTGGAGACAGGTGTGTGGGTTTGACTGTGGCTGGATAACCCTCCAATCACCGGGAACGAGCTTCACCTGCGGCGGAGAGCACGCTGTGCTCGGGTTGTGGGGGCGGGGGAGGGCGTGTGTGACGGCCCAGCCGTAACAGGACCCCCCCCCGAGGGGGAGCCTCCTGGCGACCGGCCCGGAGCCTCCGGGTGGGCCCGATAGAAGTCCCTGAGGAGGACTGGGGACATGATCTGGGACCGGGGAATCCAGCTCCGTTCCTCTGGGCCATATCCTTCCCAGTCCACCAGGTACTGGAAACCCCGGCCACAGCGACGAGCCCTGAGGAGCCTCCTTACCGCCCACTGGGGGTGGCCATCCACCAACTGAGGAGGGGGCGGTGCAGGGGCTGGTGGCATCAGGTCGCTGGCGACATGGGGCTTAACCCGGGAGACGTGGAACACCGGGTGGATCCGACGGAGGGAGTGAGGGAGGACCAGCCGGATGGCAGCGGGGTTGATGACCCGGTCGATGACGTAGGGGCCGATGTACCTCGACGCCAACTTCCGGGAGGGGACATTGAGGGGGAGATCCGCCGTGGAGAGCCAGACCCTCTGGCCCACCTGGTACACCGGAGCTGGAGTGCGACGACGGTTGGCGCTTCGGGTAGTTCGGGCGGTGGCCCGAAGCAAGGCCGAGCGTACGGAGGTCCAGACCCGACGACAGCGAAGGAGGTGTGCCTGGACTGATGGTACCGACGCTTCGCCCTCCTGGGTAGAAAGCAGGGGTGGCTGGTACCCCAAGGAGCACTCGAAGGGGGACCGGCCGGTGGCTTCATTCACCATGGCGTTCAGGGAGTACTCCACCCAGGGTAGGTCCTTGCTCCAGGAGGATGGATGGAGGGAGGACATGCAGCGGAGTGCCGACTCCAGGCTCTGGTTGGCTCTCTCCGCCTGCCCATTGGTCTGGGGATGGTAGCCGGAGGAGAGGCTGGTCGTGGCCCCAATCCCCGAACAGAAGGCCTGCCACACCTTGGATGTGAACTGGGGGCCACGGTCGGAAACCACATCCTGGGGAAGCCCGTAAAGCCGGAAGACGTGGGTGGTGAGTAGCTCCGCCGTCTCCGCCGAGGTCGGTAGCTTTGCCAGAGCTACCAACCGCACGGACTTGGAGAAGCGGTCCACGATGGTGAGGATGACCGTGTTGCCTAGGGACGGGGGAAGGCCGGTCACGAAGTCCATGGCGAGGTGGGACCACGGTCGACCGGGCACGGGTAGAGGCCGCAGCAGTCCTGAAGGCGGCCGGTGGGATGCCTTGCTGCGAGCGCAGGTAGGGCAGGCCGAGACGAACTCCCTGACGTTCGCGGCCATGGTGGACCACCAGAACCGCCGGCGCAGGAAGGACAGTGTGCGTAGGGCCCCAGGATGGCAGGCGAAGCGGCTGGCGTGGCCCCACTGCATCACCTTGGTTCTGACGGCGTCCGGGACGAAGAGACGGCCGGGGGACCCCGGTCGGGGATCTGGCTGGGTGCGCTGTGCAGCTCTGACCACCGCCTCGATCTCCAGGGTGACCACTCCAACGACCCGGGAGGATGGAACGATGGTGTCAGGAGTGGTGGGTTCCTCCTCTGCGGCATGGAGCCGAGAAAGGGAGTCAGCCTTGGCGTTCAGGGAGCCCGGACGGAACGTGAGGTGGAAGTTAAACCGCCCGAGGAACAGGGCCCAGCGTGCCTGACGGGAGTTCAACCGCCTGGCCGACTTGATGTAGGTTAGGTTCTTGTGGTCCGACCAGACGGTGAAGGGGTGCTCTGCGCCCTCCAGCCAGTGCCGCCACTCGTGGAACGCCTCCACCACCGCCAGCAGCTCGCGGTTCCCGATGTCGTAGTTGGCCTCGGCGGAGGTATAACGGCGGGAGTAGAAGGCGCAGGGGTGCACGGTCTGGTCCTCCGATCGTTGAGAGAGCACGCCACCGACGCCCGTGTCTGAGGCGTCCACTTCCACAATGAAGGGCCTAGAGGGGTCTGGGTTGATTAGGACCGGCGCCGAGGTGAAGAGCCTCTTCAGGTCACTGAAGGCAGCGCTGGCTGCTGGTGTCCACGTGAACTGGCGCAGGGGGGAGGTGAGGGCAGTGAGGGGGGCGGCTACCCGGCTGAAGTCCCGGATGAATCGCCGGTAGAAGTTGGCAAAGCCGAGAAATGACTGCAGCTGTTTCCGGGTGGTAGGTTGGCCCCACTCGACGACGGCCCGAGTCTTCTTGGGGTCAGGGCGAGTCAACCCACCCTCCACGATGAGCCCCAGGAATTCCACAGAGTGAGTGTGGAACGAGCACTTCTCAGCCTTAATAAAAAGGCGATTCTCCAGTAGGCGCTGGAGGACTAGGCGGACATGTTGGACATGCTCCTCAGGGTTCCTGGAGAATACTAGGATGTCATCCAGGTAGAGGACGACAAAGATGTCCAGCATGTCCCTGAGGACGTCGTTCATGAGGGCCTGAAAGACGGAGGGGGCGTTAGTGAGACCAAAGGGCATGACCAGGTACTCATAGTGGCCACGGGGGGTCTTGAACGCCGTCTTCCACTCGTCACCCTCACGAATCCGGACCAGATGGTAGGCGTTCCGGAGGTCCAGCTTAGTGAAGATGGTGGCCCCAAGGAGGGGCTCAAAGTTGGAGCTCATGAGGGGGAGAGGATAGGTGTTCCGGACGGTGATGGCATTGAGCTCACGGTAGTCAATGCATGGCCTGAGGGTTCCATCCTTCTTCTTCACGAAGAAAAACCCCGCTGCCACCGGGGAGTGTGATGGACGGATGAGCCCCTCAGCCAGACAGTCGGAGATGTAGGTGTCCATGGCTGCCTTCTCCGGGGGGGCAAGGTTGTAGAGGCGACTGACCGGAAGTTTGTTGCCAGGGCGGAGCTCGACGGCACAGTCGTAGGGCCGGTGAGGCGGCAGGGTGCGAGCACGCTCCTTGCTGAAGGCCTCTCCGAGGTCGTGGTAGACCTCTGGGATGGAGGAGAGGTCAGGGGGAGCCGGAGGCGGTCGCAGAGGCGATGTGGGGGTATGGGCGGCACGGAGGCACCGGGCGTAGCATGCGGTACTCCAGCTCAGGATACGTCCCTCACCATAGCTGACATGGGGAATGTGGAGCTCGAGCCACGGTCGTCCCAGGATGAGCGGGGACTGGGGGGTCTTGAGGATGTAAAACCGGATCTCCTCCACATGGTTCCCCGAGACGGTCAAGGAGAGGGGTGTAGAGCGGTGGGTGAGAGGCCCCAGGCTGTGTCCGTCTAGGGCTGAGACGGAGAGGGGGGTCTCGAGGGCAACGAGGGGAACGGCAGCTGAGCGGGCCAGCTGGGCGTCCATAAAGTTCTCGTCTGCTCCCGAGTCAATAATGGCCTCGACCGTGAGGTTCTGCCCCTGCCAGGAGAGGGTGACAGAGAACCTGGCTGGGCTGGTGGTAGGTGGGGATTGAGAGGCACGGCTCACCCGGATTCCCCCTTCGGGTGAGCCTGCCCTTTTGATAGGGACGGGCAGGTGTCACGGAGGTGTCCCTTCTCTCCACAGTAGAGGCACAGTCCCTGGGCCCTTCTCCTCTCCTTCTCCGCCGTGGTGAGGCGGGCTCGACCAAGCTGCATCGGCTCCTCGCCAGTGCATGGGGTGTAGGTCGACTCCCGTGCGGAGGAGGGGTTGGCTGTGACGATAGGGTCCTGGGGGCGTGGCGAGCTGGTCTGGTAGCGCTCTCTCTCTCTCCGACGCTCCCGGGAGCGCTCGTCAACGTCGATGGCTAGGGCCACTAGTTCGTCCAGGGCGGCGGGTCTGTCCCGGACGAGCTCGTCCTTGATGGCCTCACTCAGCCCCTGGCGGAAAGCAGATCGCAGTGCCCTGTCATTCCATCCGCTTCCGGCTGCCAGGGTGCGAAACTCGGTAGAGTAGGCCGCCGCGGTCCGGTTCCCCTGGTGGAGTGACATCAGTCGCGCCCCGACCTCCTGTCCGGCAGTGGGGTGGTCGAAAACCCTCTTGAACTCCGTGAGGAAGGTAGCGTAGTCACCGAACAGGTCAGGGCGGGCGCAGAGGGTGGCCTGGACCCAATTCAGGGCGTCGCCGGTGGTGAGGTTGGTGATGAACGCCACCCGGGCTGCCGGCGACCAGAACTGGCTGGGCTGATGCGAGAACACCAACTCGCACTGGAGGATGAAGCCTCGGAACTGGGCGAAGGCTCCGTCGAAGGGGCGGGGGCTGGCTAGGTGGGGCTCCCGTGGCTGTCCAGTAGGTGGTGCCGGTAGCTGGGCAGGGTCAGGGAGAGCAGGGGGGGGGGCAAAGGCTGCGAGCGCGGCCACCTGTGCTGTAAGCGCTTGGGTCGTAGAGATGAGGTGCTGCATCTGGGTGGCGCGGTGCTCCTGGTTAGCCTCCTGGGTTGTCAGGCGAGTGTTCAGGGCCTGGCACGCTGTAGCGGCCGCCTGGAGGAGGTGAGTGTGTTCCGTGAGGATCTGGATAGCCGTCGGGCCGGATCCAGGGGTGGGAGATGGTGTCCGGTCCTTCGTGTCGTCTGAGCCCAATTGCATGGTCAGTTCTTCTGTTATGACACGGGGGCGAGGGAGCTCAAGGACACGACACCGGAGGCAGAAGATAGTGTTAGCCCCGTAGGGTATTTATTTACAGTGCAGGTGGGTGGAAACACAGATGATGAGTCCGGAGGTTTCAGCCTGGCGGGCTGGGGGTTTCAACCTGGCGGGATGGCGGTAGTGGTTGGCATAGGCTGTGGAGGAACAGGAAAGCAGGGTAAGTCTCCACGGTAGGCCAGTACACAAGATATCAACGAATCATAAGAATAGGCACAAGAGCAAAGTTCATAACTAATCACAGCGGATACTTGCCAGGTCATTCTTAGGGAAGAACTGACGATGATTGAAGGGAGTCCAGGGTAGATGTAGCCAGAGGGTTGATTGGGGAGTGGAGACAGGTGTGTGGGTTTGACTGTGGCTGGATAACCCTCCAATCACCGGGAACGAGCTTCACCTGCGGCGGAGAGCACGCTGTGCTCGGGTTGTGGGGGCGGGGGAGGGCGTGTGTGACGGCCCAGCCGTAACAGAAGACAATCGGATTCGAGGGAATTAAACAGCTGATCCCTACCACTGAGCTTGTAAGCTTAGAGTACAAAGGACAGAGAGCAGCTCTGTCAATACTTGTATCAGAACACACGCCAATAGGGCTGCTAGGGAGAGATGCTCTATGCCAATTGAACTGTACAGTGAAATGCACACCTGACGGTTGTCAGGTGACAGTGCCACAAGAGAACAGACAGCTGTCTGTCATGATGGACAACAACGCATCTATGGTGTATTGGGTGGGAGGGCTTAGCCCAGACCTAATGGAACCAGCAAGGATGTGGGACAATTACATCCTGGCACACATGTCAGAGGCCAGAAGGCCTACTGATCCATTGCATTGTACACTCCAGTATTTTAGAAAAGTTGCAGACGCAAACCCAGATGAGTGGCTGAAGCATCAGCCAAAACAGGTACAGCTTAGCACAAGTTGTATAATCCTAGGCCCTCAGGGAGTGGCTATGAAGATAAACAGTGACACTTATCTAGATCAGGAGCATAAGGTTGAGGGTAGCATCCCTCATGTGACACTTATGATATCTGAACACTATGAACAGAAGCATTTAGGGGCAATGATGGCAGACTCAGAAAAGGCCAGATTTGTAACGACAAAAGAAAACCCTGCTATCTGGAGGAGCATTGATGGACAGTTTACAAAACTGATGATCTCTGCTCAAGGAATGGGACATCCACAGACTGTGAAGCTAATGAACCAGCTAATCCTTCCTGTACAAGCTGAAAGAGACCTCAGAGAAGAAATGATGCAGAATGTGCCAGCAGACCTGTGGGCAAAGAACAGTACAGACATTGGATTTGTGAAATCAGCTCGTCCATTGAGAGTTGAACTCATACCGGGTGCAGAACCCCCTTGGAAAAATCAATACCCATTGAAACAGGAAGCAATTGATGGAATTGAGCCACAGATCAAAGGACTGTTAGAGGCAGGAGTCCTGAAGATAACTCAATATAAGGAGGACTTAGACGGGTTAGAGCAGACGATAAGTAGTACTGCCATTCAGTACATGGATGACATACTCCTTTGTGCCCCAGATGAAGAAACATGTCTCAGGGATTCCGTTAAACTGTTAAAGGTTTTGGCGGAGAAGGGACACAAGGTGTCTAAAAAGAAGCTACAGTATTGTCAGGAAAGGGTAGCTTACTTAGGACAATCTATTACACAGGGACATCGCAGTGTCTCTAATGTACATTTGGAAGCTATTCAGAAGGCTCCAAAACCACGAACAGTTAGGGAAATGATGATGTTTTTGGGCATTACTGGGTATAGTTCAGCATGGGTGGAGGATTACACTAGACTGGTCGCTCCATTGAGGGGGATGATTAAGGAAGCAGGTAGTGATAACCTCCAATGTTGCATCACTTGGACAAGGGAAGCTGATTTGGCGTTTGAGACAATTAAACACAAATTGCAAGAAGCGCCAGCTTTAGCGCTTCCAGATTATTCCAAAGAATTTGGATTGTATGTTTCTTCTTCAGCCGAAGGGAAGTATGCCTGCGCTGTTCTTACGCAACCAACAGGCATTGGACCTGGTCCACAGCCCATAGCCTATTATTCTGTCGCATATTCAGAGGTAGAAATGGGTTTCGCGCCATGCTACAGAGCGGAGAGAAATGCGCTACAGAGAGTAGTGAGAACAGCACAGAAGATCACCGGCGCCCCCCTCCCCTCTCTGGAAGAGCTGTACAACACACGCTGTCTCAGGAAGGCCTCAAAGATCTCCAGGGACCCGACCCACCCTGGGCACGTACATTTTACCAGGCTGCCCTCGAAAAGGAGGTTCAGGACCCTGGCCGCTAAGACAAACAGACTGAAGAACTGCTTCTACCACAGGGCCGTCCAGGCCCTGAACACAGCAAAGACCTAAGTTCTGGGCCCTGGACAGTCTGGACGGATTGTATGGCAGCTGCTGGACTGAAAAAATCAGGTGTAGTGCTGAGGCACAAACATGTACATTTCAAGCCTGCAAACTGTGACACTTTAAATAACGTGAAAAAATACTATTGTGCAATGACAACCCTAGTTGACTATCTGTGCAGTATAGTACAGTGGATTGTGTACATAGCCTTTATTTATGTAAACCAGCTCCTTGCCTTCTTGTGATTTTTTCTTTTTCTAAAAGTTTTTTTTTTTTTTCCTTTCCTAACACCAGGGGAGCCACCCCTCCTAAATTTCGTTGTTTGGTACCTGTACTGTAGCAATGACAATAAAGTCCATTCATTCATTCATTCATTCATTCAATGGCCGTGGCATATCTTATGTACGAGAAGGCAACAACCTTAACAATGGGGTACCCAATTACCATTCTCTGCCACCACAGTCTAAGAAATCTCTTGAATCAAGGCAAGTACACTTTGACGATGCCTAGGATTAGGGATTATTACAGGATGTTGGAAAGGGAAGATGTAACATTAGTAAGATGTAACACACTTAACCCAGCAGAGACCTTGCCAACCCCAGAAGATGGGGAGCCACACGATTGTGTGAAGGAAGCCATGAGGTACTCTAAGCTTAGAGCAGATCTACTAGCTTTGCCTTTAAAGGAAGCTGACGTTGAGTATTGGACTGATGGATCTTGTTACCGGGTAGGAGAAAATGTACGTGCTGGGTATGCCATAGTCCGATCCCAAAATTCAGAGTTCATTGTGGAACAAGCCGAGGCTGTTCCTCAGCCTTGTTCAGCTCAGTTGGCTGAGTTGATTGCCCTCACAGAGGCATGCAACTTGGGAACCGAACGGAGAGTAACAGTATACACAGACTCTGCCTACGCCCATAATGTGTGTCACTTACATGGAGCTGTATCGAAGGGACGGGGTTTTAAGAAAACTGATGGTTCGCCTATACAGCACCACGCCCAAATCATGAAGCTGTTACAAGCCATGATGAAACCAAGGGAATTAGCCATAGTGAAGTGTGCCGCACACAGATTTGACTCATCACATGTCACACAAGGTAACAGGGCTGCAGATGATGCAGCCAAAGCCATTACAGGAGCAGACAAAGCAGGTAAAGTTCTTCTGATCACACATGAAGTACAGTTACAGGGCATGGTCACGCTTGAGGATTTGTTGATGTTACAGAGTGGGGCAACTACGCTAGACAAAAACCTATGGTTAACAAGGGGGGCTAGTCAGGATGACACAGGTCTATGGAGAAATCATGAGGGACTGGTTGTGGCACCCCCAGATTTAGTAGGCATGTTGATACAGGAAGCCCATGGATTAGCACATGTGGCTAGGGGGGAGGTAAGACGCAAGATCACCAAGGAATATGGTTTTTGGGCTCCATATTTACTGGAACAAATAGACCATATCCTTGGTCAATGTGTGGTCTGTTTGAAAAACAATATCAGACCTGGAATACCAGTGGGAACTGGGCATATCCCTACCCCAAACGGGCCAATGAAACATTTGGTGATTGACTATGTGGACATGATTCGTCCTGTTGCAGGATACAGGTACATGTTAGTTGTAGTGGACAGGTTCAGCAGATGGGTAGAAGCTTGCCCCACTCGAAGAAAGGATGATCAGTCTGTAGCAAAGTTCCTATGCAGGGAATTCATACCTAGGTTTGGAATTCCAGATAGGATAGCGTCAGACAATGGAAAGGAATTTGTGGATAAGACGGTAAAGCTTATACTACAAAAGTTAAGGATCAAGCAGAGATTTGGGTGTATTTACTCACCTCAAAGCCAGGGGATGGTAGAGAGGATGAACGGGGTCCTTAAGAACCGTCTTTCTAAGGTCTGTCAGCATACAGGTCTTAATTGGGTGGAAGGACTCCCTCTTGCATTGATGGCCTGTCGTTCCAGTGAGATTCGAGGGCTGCACTTGACTCCCCATGAACTGGCTATGGGGAGAGTAATGACAGCTCCCTGTGCACGAACCAGCGGGAAAGGGCCAAGTTTGGCTCTCCTGGAGAGTGACATGAAAGCCTATGTGCAGTACATGACTAACCGGCAAAAGAGTATCTCTTCTTATGTGATCCACAAACAGGAACGTGAAGAGGAGGTGAACGCACAGGAGAGGAAGGACGCGTTGCAACCGGGTGACAAAGTATACGTGAAGGTATACCGACGAAAGTGGCATGAGGCTCGACGGGAAGGACCGTACGAGGTCGTTCGTTGCACTGGGACTGCCATTCAAATCAAGGGGTCCCCCACTTGGTATCATGTTCATCACTGCATCAAGGCACCCAATGAGGAAGATGAGGGAGAACCTCAGCAGGATGGTGAGGAAACCCCTGGGGACGAGGATGTCCACAGCTTGGACATCCGGGCTGATGAGGATGTTGGTGAGTATCTGCGTCATGATGCAGATGATGCCGGGGGCCTCGTCCCAGACCCTGTCCAGCCCAGAGGTGAGTGGGCCGATGGAGATCGTGAAGGATCCAGTGACTGCGACACCCCTCTTGGGGATTCTACCAAGCCTGGTGTTGCCCCTGTTGTCACCCCTTCCGACCCAGACAATGCTCCAGACGGAGATGTCAACAACCCGGGCGGCTGCCCAGACCAAGGTACCATTGAGAGACACAGACCTGTCAGTGATACACCCCAACCAGACAGACCCCGTGATAAACCAAGGCCAATTAGAAAAAGGCTCAAGCCACGCCGTTTCAGAGACTAGTATACCTCTTAGTGTTCCTACCCCTTTGACTTCTTTGGACAATGTTACATTTCACTCACACACTGTTATACCTGGACGTAAGAGAAGAATGGTCTCATCAAGTAGAGCTTTTACTTGCCCACATTCACGTTGTACTGTTGATGATTGTTTGCTCTATACCGCCGAATATGACGAGTGGTATTTACTGGATGCTAAATATATTAACCTTAAGCCTCGCACGCGAGAAACTTATTTGACATTAACTAATGTTGACATGGAGTTGAACCCATATTGGTGTGTTAGACGTAATATCGGTGAACAGGTGTCTAATAAGAGCAACAATTTCAAGGACCTAGTTTGTAGGTCCTCTCCTGACTTTCCATTTTTTTGGAAAGACCAGCTGGATTGTGAGGAATTTGTGCATGAATATGTTCAAGTTGGGTTACCAAAGAAGGTTAAAAAAGTTGCTGTGATTGCTTCTACAAAGGCGCCTGTAGTCACTACTGAAGATTATTTGTTGTTTGATTCTAATCAACTGGGGACACGGTCCCACCCTAATTCTGCCACTAGTATCATGAAAGATTTTGCTTCGAAAATGAATTATTCTGATTGCTGGATTTGTCAACAAGTCCCTGTAAGTACGTCTGCTCCTATGTTCTTCCCCATACCATTAACCAAAGCAGAATGGTTTCATTATAATTGGCAGGGTCTAGCTAATTTTGTTTTACAGGGCAAGGACCAGAGTTCTTCTTGTCAGCACAGCACGATTCTGGTTCCTTTAAATTCTTCCTATGCAGGTGTCGATGATGGTGTGTTGGAACGTCTAACAGCAGAAGTTAACGAACACCATAGGCCTAACGGGTTTGAGAGGGTTATTATTGATAGGCTTACACATTTGTCACAACCAACAGGTCCGAAGATGATGTATATTATCCAAGCTATGTTCGTTCAATTGAATGGTACAGCAGTGAGTCCTCATCTGTCATGTTCTGGGATTGTGACTACTACACCGTGGAGAGCTTCGGTTGTTATTTCTGGGTTGAAATGTAAGGTTGTTGATTGTGCTATGGTGCCTCAAATGAAACTACATGATACCAATAATACCAGACGGCAGAAAGGCACCACGCAGCTTAAAGTCATGCCACTTGTGAATGTTACAACCTGTATTAACATTCAATCTCCGCTCAAGGGCAGCGCGATTCGTCAGCTAGGGGACGCGTCTTGTATAGGCCCTATTTATGTTTTCTCGTATCCTGGTAAGGAGCTTCAACTCCTGGAGGGTGTGTTTCTTGTGTGTAATAATGATGCATTCTCTAAGCTTCCTGCTTTGAGTGTATTTGTTATTTGGCTCATCTGATACCTTTGATTAGGAAAGTTACTCGGAAGGAGATGTCTGTACTTCACAAACAAGCAACCTATCGTAGTCGTAGGGAGTTATCTACTGCTCAGAAGTTTTTTGGCCTAATATTCCCAAGTTATGGTGTCTACAACTCTCAGACTGAATTGAGTGCCCTGTCATCCGTTCTTGAAAAACACATTAATGCTTCGGATACTTTGATATCTGCTCTGGCTACTGAATTGACTGAAACTAAGAATGTTGCTCTCCAAAATAGAATGGCTTTGGACATTATTTTGGCCAGTCAGGGTGGTACTTGTGCATTGATAGGCGGTGAATGCTGCAGTTATATTTCGGATTCCGGTAAAGCTCTGTATGATTTTCATGAATCTAACAAGAAGGGTGTAGAGGATTTGCATAAAGAACACGGTTGGAATGTATTAGATTTCTTTGATTCTGCTTTTTCAGGTATTGGTAATATGATCAGGTCCGTCGCTATTATTTTTGTTGTCATTATCATCTGTATTATGTTACTTGGTATTTTGATCAAATGTTGTGGAAAGTGTATTTCTGATGTTCCTGTTAATGCTTTAATGTTGACCAACATAGCTGATGAGCAAAGGCTGGATTCTGTTTTGCTTTCTGATTTTGTTTCCTCTTTTGATCATTTGTTTATTAAGTGATGTTTTGTTATTGTTTGCTTCAGTTATTGTTTGTTTATTTCTATACCGTGTGATTGATGTTGGTTGAGGAGTGATGTAATGGTTACGCGAAGCTAGGAGAGAGGTTCTGTTCCTGGCGCAACGAAAATGAAAGCTCCTGACTATGAAAGTGTTATCAATCTGAGACGGCGGTAAAGGCTGTTCTCCAACTGGGGTCAAGTGCTAGTAACCTCTGACCCTGACGATTCAAGAACAAAGAAAACATCGGTCGTTGGAAGTTTTTGTATTGATTTATGCGTGATGTACTGTGTTTAGATTAATTTTGATTGTTATTTTTAGGATTCTTTTTATTGTTGATTGTTTTCTATTTAATTTTTATTTTTTATATGATATCTTTGGTTGCTGGTACTGGTGCTGGGTTGGTCTGTGTTATTATGTTTCTTGTGTTGTGTGTTGATGTAGTTTTTCTGTCTGTTGTTGTTTATTTAAAAAAAAAAAAAAAAAATCTTTGGTTTCTTAGTTGCAGTATGTGGGGTTTTGTGTTTTTGTTTTTGGTTTATGTGATCGTTTAGTTTCGGAACACCCTCTGGGTGTTCCGAGGGGGGAATATGTGGTATATTTTAAATTACTTGAAACACACACACATACCATGATATAAGACTTTGTAAAAGTCTGACCTCTCCTTTGGGCCTACAAGAGCATGTTCTCTAAACAATGGGGGTTTTATGACAGCCAAATGGCCGAACGCACACACAGACACGCACGCACACGCGCACACACACACACACACACACACACCCTTTTTCTCAAAACAACCCAAAGGTTTGGAGACACATCGATCAGCTCCTTATTAGGGCAAAGGCTGAGGAGGAAGGGGTACCATTGGCCAAGAACTATGAAACAAGCATTGACCCAATACTGTGTTGTGGTTGGCTCAAATGTGAGATGAAACAGGTATAAAACCTGAGAGAAAGCCATGATCAGTCTCTTTTGTTCCTGACCCGCCCAGATACCCTGCGTTGACGACTGTCCTGTGTAACCTGTCTTTTTTGAATAAATAGTCTTAACTTTGCTCAAGACCTTTTCCTCATTTTTGGCAATCACCAGAAGACAGAGATATCCCACAGATGCCATATGGGCGCCCCCGCAATTACAACATTTCGGCTCATTATCGGTCATTTCGCAGTTTAGTAGATCATGACCCCCCCACACATTTTGAGCATCTTTGATTGCCGCGACATGACGCAGCTACGTGGCCAAATCTCTGACATTTGAAGCATCTAAGCGGGGGCCTCTCATACTTTCTCACTTGGAACGACAAGCACCCAAAGAAAACCCTGGGCGGCAGGCTATCACCTTCAAACGTTATCATAACCGGAGCGTTCGGGTTGCCACCCATCTGTACTTTATATCTCCTCACTTCTTTAACTTTCCCCCCCTTGATTTGCTCCCTCATTTCTTTCTCAGATATGTCCGCACAGACACCATAGATCACTCCTTTGATTCCGTCATTTTTGTTTGAGATAGCAGCTTCTACTTTTAGCCCAGCTATTTTTTCTACACCAAGCGCTTTCTTTTGTGTTTCTGCACTCGTGCACATCACCATGAGCATGCCATTAGCTAATATTCTTGCATCTATTTCACCAACACTCTTCAGTGATTCTGCAATTTTAAGAGGATTAACTGCTCTAAACCCCCCCGTTCCATTTGGGTCCTTCAGTTAACACTACTTTAAACTCGGCGCTGTCAGCTGTCTTCCTCATTTTCCCTCCGGAGCTTCGCTTACTTCCAACTTTCAACCCCCCCTCCCCTCCCCTGGCCGTAGCCATAAACAGTGTTCACAATTGTCCTCCTCTTACAATGCAGCTTGTTCCTACCCTGAACAAATATAGGAGCTCAGTTTTAGTAAACGGACAAGATACAGTTCATGAAAGGATTCCACTTAGCGTTCGCTCTCTGACAGCTGTCAAACCGGCGTCCACGATTCCTGCCACGAAACTCATGTCCGGTAGCTTTCTTTAAAGGAATTTCAAAAATAAAAGTCCCGTAAAACAATTGTTATTTCTCGGCGTGAGAAATTTGAGGTGTGGCGTGAGAGCGTGAGAACTGGTTGAAATGCGTGCGTCTCACGGCCAAAGCGTGAGACTTTGCAGCTCTGCCCAAAGACAAACATAACAATGATGGACAGAGCTGCCAAGTCTCACGCAATCACCGTGAGACTCACGCATTTCAACCAGTTCTCACGCTCTCACGCCGCATCTCTATTTCTCACGGCGAGAAATAACAATTGTTTTACGGGACTTGAGTTTCGTGGCATCTTTCTGCACGCGCGCGTTAACTTGAGTCTGCAGTCGAAGCGGCAGGCGAGCGCAGATGGAAGAACCTGTGTTCACGCGAGCTGCAAGAACGTAGCAAGCAGTGTTGCCAGATTGGGCTACTTTTGGTACTGGACGGGTGGATTCGGCAGCTTTTAGACCGGTTGGGCTGGACATTGTCAATTCTGTCTGGCAACCGTGGCAGCAAAATATGTGCATACATTACAACATCGTATCTGGTAGCCTACTGGACTGGGTTGCACCAATTTGGCGTAAGTCTTTACTAAATGCATTTGTTTCTCTACTGTAACATAACCAGGTACATTAATAATAATTGTTAAAGGAGCATAGTCTACTACTTGCTACTGAGATGCTAACCGGACGGATTGTCCGGTTGACGCGCCGTGCGTCCTAGTTTGATGTGTTGCTGTTGGTTATATAAGATCCGTAGTCGTTGGTTTGCTGCATAATAAACATTTATTGCGTTACTATGTGCCATCAATGGCTTAATCACTGGTACAAACAATAACAATAACAAACTTAGCGCCCTTGCGGTCAAACCTATTTGCTCTTCCGGGGTCAACACCTGACGACAACAACAATGTGCTACCTGATATCCCACTCAAAACAACCCAAAGATTTGGAGACACATCGATCTCGGTGTACACACCTGCCTCAGAAATTGTGACAGCGCCACCCCATGCCCACACAGTGAATTACAACACGTATCACAGGACCATATCTGGCTCCTACAATAGTAATAATAAATAGTAATTGCAATTTACAATACAAATACAACAATTGGGGGTCCCTCAAAAAAATATGGCCGCGCTACGCGCGCACAAGATCAACCACCAAGGCCTCATTCTGACCCAGGAAAAACCCTGGTATGTACTGTATAACATGATAGCCATCTATGAGCAATGCACTATATATAAGATGATGACCACGGGTCTTTCTGCTGCTGACCAAGGGGCTGAGTCCTGTTGATGGGGCCCAATTTTCTTTTAGAGTCTGTAGGCTACTGTATTTGTTCATTAAGATTTCATAAATATGATATATTGTCTGAATCTTTGTCTTGTTTTATAAAATGTTAATTATTTTCATTTCTTGTGCTGGTTTATTATGAACAACATGTAAAATTGCAGGAAACTAGCACAAATAATTGGGTGGGAGAGAGGGGGCGCTGCCGCCAAAACGTGCACAGTTTTGGGTCGCTCCACTGCCAAAAAATCTCACTCCAAACTTTTGGTGAAACTGATGCCCTGATAATGGATAACAATTCAACTTACAGATATTGCCACTGAAAGAGTCAGAAACCAAACAATGACTAACGATGGGGCAAGAACAGTAAATTCAGTAAAAAAAAAAAAAAAACGATAGTTGTTCTTGTGTAGTATAGAAACCAGGAAGTGCGGAGCAATAAACAGCAGTAAAGAAAACGCCACTAGATGCCCTAGGCGAAATACTCCAAAGACAAAACAACTATGCCCCCTAGTGGCAGAACAAGGACCCAAACAATACATGGAAACCGTTCCATTACAACCTCAATTAAACATCGACTAAAACAATTAGGCTGAATGACTTGAAACAATTCCACATTTGTACACGGACTCAATTATTTCTAAATAAAATATGCACCATTGATGCAGTAGCAGGTTTCCCAGTGTTGTGGCTCGATAGCAAGCTTAAGAAAGTATAGTAATAAACAAGGATGTAAATGTTTTTGAGGAGTATTGAGGAGCACAACAAATCACCGGATCCATTGTAGAAACTGTCTTTAAAGTGCCAGAGTGTGAGAATTTTAAAAACATATAACTTGTGACTTTACTGGGGTTATCAAACTTCGCTACAGTTTCGTGCTCCTCCCACTTCTTCCTCGCGCACAGACATTAGTAGCCGAGTATCTATTTTGAATCATTGGTCAACTCAATGTAAACTATAACAAATGTTTGATATTGCAAGTGATCTCAGTTATTTAAAACCTCTCTCTCTCCCTCGCTCTATTTTACTTTAAGTTGCGTTCATAGTTTCATCCAGAGAGTATTTTATCCACGATCGTTTTTTATTTATGTTATCTTCTACTTTTGACTTCGATGAAGTCGCGGGAGTTAGAAACATTTCCTCGTCATCCTCAATCGTGTCTTTAAAACAAACTTGACAGTGTTGTAAACAACTGCGAAAATTACAAAACAGAGGTAGCCTACAGCACGTTTCACTGGTTGGACTAGTTGGCTATTCGTTCTACACGTCATGAACTAATCAAACGTTAGCTGACTAGCTAGTTAAGCTAAATACTGCCGCACTGTTCCCTCAGTATATCTGCTGTATGCAATGTAGCATGATGTTGCTACTAGTCTGGTAGCAGTGACACTTGTGTACAGCTAAATGTCCTTCTCTAGGGTGGATTCAACTTCATACTGTATGTGTGGATCTTATGGCGGATATAGAATGGGACAATTTGAGGAGGGCACTTCGCTGCGAGGACAAGGAGACGGTATGTGTGCATGTTGCCACATGCCAAACTCGCACTTTAGACTGTTATGATGTATATGTAACATTCATTCTTCTATAAAGCTTCTCTCTTTCTAACTCTCCCTCTCTCTCTCTCTCTCGCTGCCTACCCCGACTCTCCTTCTTGCTTCCCCCTTTGCTCTCTCCCCTCTCGTTCTCTCCCTGACAGCTGAGGAGGCGGTTGGCCTTACTGCAGAAGCAGTACGCCAAGACAGTGAAGAGACTACAGGTGAGAGAAAGTGGTGGTGGGGTATGGGGGTTTGTGATTGTTATCGTGTCCCTAGGAGATAGTGTAACGTGTGCGTTAAACTTGGGAGTACTAGGAATTCAGATGTGTTGTGTGTGATGTCGACATATATCCCTGAACACCACACAGCGTGCAGAGCGTTCCGGTGTCGCGCAGAAGCATGTGAGCAGCAGGATCTCAGAGCAGAACCTCCGGGACCAGACTGACCCAGTTCCTGGCCCAGCAAGCCCATCTCCCAACCCAGCCTTAGCCTCCCTCCCTCTGGCCAGCCCTGCCAGGACAGCTCCTGGTGCAGCCCTGTGCCACGGTCCAGCCAAAGGTGGGTATCTGCTTGGTGTCGTAGTGTGTGAACAGTTTGTTTAAATTAGGAGAGCAGGTGCTTCGCCCTGGCAGCCGTGCCTATACGATACACACACACACACACACACACACACACACACACACACACACACACACACACACACACACACACACACACCAATCAGACTAGATAAAGTAGTAGGAAAAGAAAGAAAGAGTAGAACAGAGAGATAGTCTGGAAATATAAAAACAGAAAGAGGGAGGGGGGGGAGAGTGAGGGAGTGAATGCTGACATCAATTAAAAAGCTGTAGCTCCATCACTGATTATGAAAATGATCCTAAAGGTAACCTGAAAAAACAGAAAGAGGGAGGGGGATGTGATGTCAACATGAACTCCCTCACTTATTTTCAGCTCAAAGTGCTTTAAAACACACAGAAACATGAAACATGTGAAACATGTGCCCTTAAGTGATGATGTCGTCAGACAAAACACAGTGTAATAACAGTGTAATTACAGTCAAATCAGTGTAGTAACGGTGTGATAACATGTTTATTCAGGTCCAGGGGATTCAGAGAACCACAGGAGGAGTCCAGCTGTCCACTTCCTTCTGCCCACTGATGACGGAGGGAGGGAGGAGGCCGGGGGGAGGGAGGAGGCAGGGGGGAGGGAGGAGGCCGGGGGGAGGTCAGACACAGAGACTAGCGAGGACGGAGTGGAGCTGAACACACAGGCCGAGAGAGAGAAGAGGGAGGAGAGAGAAGAATGGGGGGACCGGGCAGGAGACAGAGAGACAAAGAGGGACGCAGCAGGAGAGAAGGAAGCCCAGAGGAGGGACGGGGAGAAGGAGAGGGAAAGAAACGACGAGGGAGAAAAAGAGAGGGAGAACGAGACGAAAGACGGAGTCGGGGAGCTCCTCCTCCGGAGAGAGATCCAGAGAGGGGCTCGATTCTGCTTACTGCAGAAGCAGTACTCCAAGACAGTGAAGAGACTACAGGTGAGAGAAAGTGGTGGTGGTGGTGGGGTATGGGGGTTTGTGATTGTTATCGTGTCCCTAGGAGATAGTGTAACGTGTGCGTTAAACTTGGGAGTACTAGGAATTCAGATGTGTTGTGTGTGATGTCGACATATATCCCTGAACACCACACAGCGTGCAGAGCGTTCCGGTGTCGCGCAGAAGCATGTGAGCAGCAGGATCTCAGAGCAGAACCTCCGGGACCAGACTGACCCAGTTCCTGGCCCAGCAAGCCCATCTCCCAACCCAGCCTTAGCCTCCCTCCCTCTGGCCAGCCCTGCCAGGACAGCTCCTGGTGCAGCCCTGTGCCACGGTCCAGCCAAAGGTGGGTATCTGCTTGGTGTCGTAGTGTGTGAACAGTTTGTTTAAATTAGGAGAGCAGGTACTTCGCCCTGGCAGCCGTGCCTATACGATACACACACACACACACACACACACACACACACACACACACACACCAATCAGACTAGATAAAGTAGTAGGAAAAGAAAGAAAGAGTAGAACAGAGAGATAGTCTGGAAATATAAAAACAGAAAGAGGGAGGGGGGGGAGAGTGAGGGAGTGAATGCTGACATCAATTAAAAAGCTGTAGCTCCATCACTGATTATGAAAATGATCCTAAAGGTAACCTGAAAAAACAGAAAGAGGGAGGGGGATGTGATGTCAACATGAACTCCCTCACTTATTTTCAGCTCAAAGTGCTTTAAAACACACAGAAACATGAAACATGTGAAACATGTGCCCTTAAGTGATGATGTCGTCAGACAAAACACAGTGTAATAACAGTGTAATTACAGTCAAATCAGTGTAGTAACGGTGTGATAACATGTTTATTCAGGTCCAGGGGATTCAGAGAACCACAGGAGGAGTCCAGCTGTCCACTTCCTTCTGCCCACTGATGACGGAGGGAGGGAGGAGGCCGGGGGGAGGGAGGAGGCAGGGGGGAGGGAGGAGGCCGGGGGGAGGTCAGACACAGAGACTAGCGAGGACGGAGTGGAGCTGAACACACAGGCCGAGAGAGAGAAGAGGGAGGAGAGAGAAGAATGGGGGGACCGGGCAGGAGACAGAGAGACAAAGAGGGACGCAGCAGGAGAGAAGGAAGCCCAGAGGAGGGACGGGGAGAAGGAGAGGGAAAGAAACGACGAGGGAGAAAAAGAGAGGGAGAACGAGACGAAAGACGGAGTCGGGGAGCTCCTCCTCCGGAGAGAGATCCAGAGAGGGGCTCGATTCTGCTTACTGCAGAAGCAGTACTCCAAGACAGTGAAGAGACTACAGGTGAGAGAAAGTGGTGGTGGTGGTGGGGTATGGGGGTTTGTGATTGTTATCGTGTCCCTAGGAGATAGTGTAACGTGTGCGTTAAACTTGGGAGTACTAGGAATTCAGATGTGTTGTGTGTGATGTCGACATATATCCCTGAACACCACACAGCGTGCAGAGCGTTCCGGTGTCGCGCAGAAGCATGTGAGCAGCAGGATCTCAGAGCAGAACCTCCGGGACCAGACTGACCCAGTTCCTGGCCCAGCAAGCCCATCTCCCAACCCAGCCTTAGCCTCCCTCCCTCTGGCCAGCCCTGCCAGGACAGCTCCTGGTGCAGCCCTGTGCCACGGTCCAGCCAAAGGTGGGTATCTGCTTGGTGTCGTAGTGTGTGAACAGTTTGTTTAAATTAGGAGAGCAGGTGCTTCGCCCTGGCAGCCGTGCCTATACGATACACACACACACACACACACACACACACACACACACACACACACACACCAATCAGACTAGATAAAGTAGTAGGAAAAGAAAGAAAGAGTAGAACAGAGAGATAGTCTGGAAATATAAAAACAGAAAGAGGGAGGGGGGGGAGAGTGAGGGAGTGAATGCTGACATCAATTAAAAAGCTGTAGCTCCATCACTGATTATGAAAATGATCCTAAAGGTAACCTGAAAAAACAGAAAGAGGGAGGGGGATGTGATGTCAACATGAACTCCCTCACTTATTTTCAGCTCAAAGTGCTTTAAAACACACAGAAACATGAAACATGTGAAACATGTGCCCTTAAGTGATGATGTCGTCAGACAAAACACAGTGTAATAACAGTGTAATTACAGTCAAATCAGTGTAGTAACGGTGTGATAACATGTTTATTCAGGTCCAGGGGATTCAGAGAACCACAGGAGGAGTCCAGCTGTCCACTTCCTTCTGCCCACTGATGACGGAGGGAGGGAGGAGGCCGGGGGGAGGGAGGAGGCAGGGGGGAGGGAGGAGGCCGGGGGGAGGTCAGACACAGAGACTAGCGAGGACGGAGTGGAGCTGAACACACAGGCCGAGAGAGAGAAGAGGGAGGAGAGAGAAGAATGGGGGGACCGGGCAGGAGACAGAGAGACAAAGAGGGACGCAGCAGGAGAGAAGGAAGCCCAGAGGAGGGACGGGGAGAAGGAGAGGGAAAGAAACGACGAGGGAGAAAAAGAGAGGGAGAACGAGACGAAAGACGGAGTCGGGGAGCTCCTCCTCCGGAGAGAGATCCAGAGAGGGGCTCGATTCTGCTTACTGCAGAAGCAGTACTCCAAGACAGTGAAGAGACTACAGGTGAGAGAAAGTGGTGGTGGTGGTGGGGTATGGGGGTTTGTGATTGTTATCGTGTCCCTAGGAGATAGTGTAACGTGTGCGTTAAACTTGGGAGTACTAGGAATTCAGATGTGTTGTGTGTGATGTCGACATATATCCCTGAACACCACACAGCGTGCAGAGCGTTCCGGTGTCGCGCAGAAGCATGTGAGCAGCAGGATCTCAGAGCAGAACCTCCGGGACCAGACTGACCCAGTTCCTGGCCCAGCAAGCCCATCTCCCAACCCAGCCTTAGCCTCCCTCCCTCTGGCCAGCCCTGCCAGGACAGCTCCTGGTGCAGCCCTGTGCCACGGTCCAGCCAAAGGTGGGTATCTGCTTGGTGTCGTAGTGTGTGAACAGTTTGTTTAAATTAGGAGAGCAGGTGCTTCTCCCCTGGCAGCCGTGCCTATACGATACACACACACACACACACACCAATCAGACTAGATAAAGTAGTAGGAAAAGAAAGAAAGAGTAGAACAGAGAGATAGTCTGGAAATATAAAAACAGAAAGAGGGAGGGGGGGGAGAGTGAGGGAGTGAATGCTGACATCAATTAAAAAGCTGTAGCTCCATCACTGATTATGAAAATGATCCTAAAGGTAACCTGAAAAAACAGAAAGAGGGAGGGGGATGTGATGTCAACATGAACTCCCTCACTTATTTTCAGCTCAAAGTGCTTTAAAACACACAGAAACATGAAACATGTGAAACATGTGCCCTTAAGTGATGATGTCGTCAGACAAAACACAGTGTAATAACAGTGTAATTACAGTCAAATCAGTGTAGTAACGGTGTGATAACATGTTTATTCAGGTCCAGGGGATTCAGAGAACCACAGGAGGAGTCCAGCTGTCCACCTTCTTCTGCCCACTGATGACGGAGGGAGGGAGGAGGCCGGGGGGAGGGAGGAGGCCGGGGGGAGGTCAGACACAGAGACTAGCGAGGACGGAGTGGAGCTGAACACACAGGCCGAGAGAGAGAAGAGGGAGGAGAGAGAAGAATGGGGGCACCGGGCAGGAGACAGAGAGACAAAGAGGGACGCAGCAGGAGAGAAGGAAGCCCAGAGGAGGGACGGGGAGAAGGAGAGGGAAAGAAACGACGAGGGAGAAAAAGAGAGGGAGAACGAGACGAAAGACGGAGTCGGGGAGCTCCTCCTCCGGAGAGAGATCCAGAGAGGGGCTCGATCCGCCGCCGTTGCCCTAGAGGAGTGGCCCGGCGTGGGGGTTGAGGAGACGGAGAGGCCCGGGGAAGGAGACGGAGGCTCCGGAGGTGGCCTAGCGGAGGAGCAGCAGTCAGACCTCTGCTCTGAATCCCAGTCCCCCTCCCTGCTCCTCACACACTGGAGCACAGCGCCCCCTACAGGAGGAGGGGAGGAGGCGTGCCAAGGAGGGGCTGAGAGAGACGGAGTTGGAGAAGGAGAAGACAGAGGAAAAGAGGAAGAAAGAGCAGAGGAGCGAGGAGAAGGACGAGGAGGAGGAGAAGGACGAGGAGGAGGAGGAAGAGGAGGAGAAGGAGGAGAAGGAGGAGAAGGAGGAGAAGGAGGAGGAGGAGGAGTAGAAGGAGGAGGAGGATCTGAGAGAAGAGGTGGAGAGGGGAGCCGACGAGGGATTGGGAAAGAGGGAGAGCCGGGTCGGAAAGAGGGAAATGGAGAAAGAGATTCGGAGGGACAGAGCGTCCTGGGTTCGTGTACGCTAGTGGAGGGTCTGCATTTCCCGGTGGAGTACTACATCCGCACCACGCGGCGCATGGCGGCGTCCGAGAGCCGTCAGAAGACGACCTCACAGTCGGAGGCCGACGGGGGTCCGCGTTTGCCCTCGAGAGAGCCCCGTGGCGCGGGGCCGACGAGAGGCAGAAGGAGGAGAGGGAGGGGTAGGGGGCGGACGCTGGGCCGCTCCCTGAGTTTAGACTCCTCTGAACCCCCGGCGCCAGCCGCAGACGGCACCCGGGCGCCGGCCGCACTCGTCCCAGCCTCGCAGCCTCTCCCTGGGGGAGAGAGGCCAGAGCACCGGCCTTTGTCCGGAGGTCTGGAGGACCGGTTGTACCCCGTCTTCAGGAAGAACTCTGTCAATGACGCGTCGCAGCAGAGCAACGGTGAGACCACCGAGCGTCCCTGTGCAGCCTGTTATTATACGACCTGTGACGTGTTAAAGACCTGGGGCCTCGTTTATAGAAAGTACTTTGGATCAAATTTGACTTACCCGTGGCGTACGTAGAAAACCACGTCAAAGTAGTGATTTATAAAATTTCAACGTGAGTCGATTTGACCGGGGAAACGATCGTACCCCTACGTCAGGTTTTGACTTGACGTACGCACATTACCTACTGGTTATGCGGAGTTACAGGCATGTGAGCCGCACTCAAACACGTTAATGCCTATTGTAATTCATGTGAAGTGAAAGTGGCTCGTAATAATATTAACAATGTTGTTATCAGGCGAGAAAATTGTTTAATTCAAGGTTTAAAGGGAACTGATGTTCATGATTGTATTTCAGTCTTCCTTTATATGCCATTAGGCTAGTGTATGGTGTAATCATTCTAGATTGAGGCGTGATACCGCATGTCTCTTTCTGATAAAAGACAGTCGATCTCCTCCTCAGTAAAGTTGTTCTTCTTTCGTTTGTCTACCATCGTGTGAACTTGTCAAAGGTGCTGCTCAACACCTCAATCAAGCCTATTTATAGCACTTGGCTTAATTCAGCCGCTATAATTGAGCCGCTATCACAGGGCGTAAATACAAAGCTCATTCACCTGCGTTCAATTTCAAGTATATTTGTTATTTATATTATTATACGTGCAAGTTAAAGATGACGTTCAAGTACATTTTTTATAAATGAGGCCCCTTGTGTAATCAAAGTAGATAGACACATGCTGTTTTCGTGTGTCTGTGTGCAGGGTTTCATCCCAATACCGGTGGCTGTATGATTTCCACATGTTGGGGGTGTTTATCAAGTCACTGTCTCTCCTTTTCTGTGTGTGTGTGTGTGTGTGTGTGTGTGTAGGGGGTATCCAGTCTCTCCTCCTGCCCTCCCCCTCCCCCAATCCCCTCCCCCGCCTTCCCGCCTCAGGACCGGAGCGTCCGGGGAGCGTGTGGCGTGTTCTCTCGCACTTTGACCTCCGGGACTTCCATCTCCCTGACGACCAGTTCAGACGGCTGAAGCTCGAGAAGCTACGCCAGGCCGTCGTCACGGCGGCGGCTACAACAGAACCCTTCGCGTCCCGTGCCAGTGTTCGCCACGGCAACGACAGCCGTCCGCCCGTGTTTTGGCTGGAGCCCCTCTCCCTCAGCCTCACTCTTCCCATATCGGAATCCACACTTCCTGTTGGAGACAATCCTACAGAACCTCCAATAGCCTGCCATGCAGAAGACCACCTCCTTACAGAAGACCACCTCACTAGAGAAGACCACCACCTTACAGAAGACCACCCTAAAGAACACCACCCTAGAGAAGACCACCACCTTACAGAAGACCACCTCCCTACAGAAGACCACCCTAAAGACCACCTCCCTAGAGAAGACCACCTCCTTACAGAAGACCACCTCCCTAGAGAAGACCACCCTAAAGACCACCTCCCTAGAGAAGACCACCACCTTACAGAAGACCACCCTAGAGAAGACCACCACCTTACAGAAGACCACCCTAAAGACCACCTCCCTAGAGAAGACCACCTCCCTAGAGAAGACCACCCTAAAGACCACCTCCCTAGAGAAGACCACCTCCTTACAGAAGACCATCCTAAAGACCACCTCCCTAGAGAAGACCACCTCCCTAGAGAAGACCTCCACCCTAGAGAAGACCACCACCCAGAAGACCACCTCCCTACAGAAGACCACCACCCAGAAGACCACCTCCCTACAGAAGACCACCTCCCTACAGAAGACCACCTCCATACAGAAGACCACCTCCTTACAGAAGACCACCTCCCTACAGAAGACCACCTCCCTACAGAAGACCACCTCCCTACAGAAGACCACCTCCTTACAGAAGACCACCTCCTTACAGAAGACCACCTCCCTACAGAAGACCACCTCCTTACAGAAGACCACCTCCCTAGAGAAGACCACCTCCTTACAGAAGACCACCTCCCTAGAGAAGACCACCTCCTTACAGAAGACCACCTCCTTACAGAAGACCACCTCCCTACAGAAGACCACCTCCCTACAGAAGACCACCTCCTTACAGAAGACCACCTCCTTACAAAAGACCACCTCCCTAAAGACCACCTCCTTACAGAAGACCACCTCCCTAAAGACCACCACCTTACAGAAGACCACCCTAAAGACCACCACCCTACAAAAGACCACCTCCCTAAAGACCACCACCTTACAGAAGACCACCCTAAAGACCACCTCCCTACAGAACACCACCCTAAAGACCACCACCCTACAAAAGACCACCTCCCTAAAGACCACCTCCCTACAGAACACCACCCTAAAGACCACCACCCTACAGAAGACCACCACCCTACAAAAGACCACCACCTTACAGAAGACCACCACCTTACAGAAGACCACCTCCTTACAGAAGACCACCTCCTTACAGAAGACCACCTCCCTACAGAACACCACCACCCTACAAAAGACCACCTCCCTACAGAAGACCACCACCCTACAAAAGACCACCACCCTAAAGACCAACACCTTACAGAAGACCACCACCTTACAGAAGACCACCTCCTTACAGAAGACCACCTCCCTACAGAAGACCACCTCCCTACAGAAGACCACCTCCCTACAGAAGACCACCTCCCAAGAGAAGACCACCTCCTTACAGAAGACCACCTCCCTACAGAAGACCACCTCCCTACAGAAGACCACCTCCCTACAGAAGACCACCTCCCTACAGAAGACCACCTCCTTACAGAAGACCACCTCCCTACAGAAGACCACCTCCCTACAGAAGACCACCTCCCTAAAGACCACCTCCTTACAGAAGACCACCTCCCTAAAGACCACCACTTTACAGAAGACCACCCTAAAGACCACCACCCTACAAAAGACCACCTCCCTAAAGACCACCACCTTACAGAAGACCACCCTAAAGACCACCTCCCTACAGAACACCACCCTAAAGACCACCACCCTAAAGACCACCTCCCTACAGAACACCACCACCCTACAAAAGACCACCACCCTAAAGACCAACACCTTACAGAAGACCACCACCTTACAGAAGACCACCTCCTTACAGAAGACCACCTCCCTAGAGAAGACCACCTCCCTACAGAAGACCACCTCCCTACAGAAGACCAACTCCCTAGAGAAGACCACCACCTTACAGACCACCTCCTTACAGAAGACCACCACCTTACAGAAGACCACCAACCTACAGAAGACCACCTCCTTACAGAAGACCACCACCTTACAGAAGACCACCAACCTACAGAAGACCACCTCCTTACAGAAGTTCTGTCTACAACCCGCTCGACAGACAAATCCGTAGACCACCACGCAGTAGGCCCGTCTACCAACCACCCTGCGGACCCCCGACCCAGCCGTACAAACCAGCCGTCAGACCGCTGCGTTGAACAGTCCACAGACGTCGTCCGTCCAGAACACCACCTTCCGGACCGTTCTACAGACCGCCCCGCAGCGGCCCGGCCTGTTGAACATGGACCGTCTGGGTCTCCTGCTGGATGTCCTGCTGTCCAGACCGCCGCAGGCTCCGAGGGTTCTCCCCAGCCCCCCGCTAAGGGGGACACTGGGTGCCCTCCCCTTCAGACAGCTACGCGCGCCCCCTCCCAACTCTTCCTCAGCCCCCCCTCCTCCTCTCTGACCGCTCCCCACGGCCTCGCCCCGACCCCGCCCCCCCCCTGCCTCAGCCCCTCCTTACCCTCCCTCGGCCAGACGCCCGACCGTCTCATCCCCCCCCCCTCCAGCCCCGCTTTACCCTGCCTAGGCCTCACCCCTCGCCTCCCCCTCTCCTGTTCTCCCTCAGGCTCTCCCCCGGTTCTCACCCTCCCTCCTCCCCACCCCAGCCCCTCCACCCAAGCGCTCCCCCCTCCCCCCCTCTCCCCCTGCCCCCCGGAGCCGCTGGCCCTAACTACCCCGCAGACTCCGAACACCCCCCTGCCCTTGTGTCTGCCCCAGACCACCCCGGCCCCCCCGGGCCTCTCCCACCTTTCCCCCAGCCAGCCTGCGGAGAAGGAAAGAGAGGGGACAGCGGAGGGGGTGTGGAAGCGCACACACATATTGAAGGTGAACAAAACGCTCCTGGGACAGTACAATGTTTCTTATGTGCAGTATGTCTTAATATAGAACTGTTTCATAAAGTTTAAACTGTGTGTGTGTGCGTGTGCGTGTGCGTGTGCGTGTGCGTGTGCGTGTGCGTGTGCGTGTGCGTGTGTAGACCCCTGTGGGAGGCAGTCTGGTGGCTGCATGCTTCGTGCCATGGGAAGGTGTGTGTGTGGCAACAGCAGGGGAGTGGACAGTGTGTGTGTGGGGCCAGATCACCACTTCAACCTGGAACCTAATGCACACCTGGACCTTCACTGAGGTAATGCAAAGTGTGTGTGTGTGTGTGTGTGTGTGTGTGTGTGTGTGTGTTTCAAGTATAGAGGTGTGTTTGTGTGTAGGGATGGGAATTGTTTGTTAAGATGTTGTTTATCGATTGTGCTTATCGGTTCGATCTATCGATTCCTGATCAATTTTCTGTGTGGAAAAAGTAGGTCTACACAGGTTTTCAGCGTCAATGCAGCTGTTTTATTATCTCTGTCTTGGAACACAGTGTAGAATATCAGAACATAACCTTTAAACATGGGAAAATAAATGAAACAGTCCTTTTCTTAAAAGGATATAAGTTCAGCGGTAGCTTCAGAGCTATCTGGAGCAACAGTCTGTCGGTCGTCTAAAATGGATGAAATGGGAGAATATCTGGACAGCGTTCGTTTTCATTTAGGGTTTCTTAGTCATCGGTCATGTTCTCACATGAAAGTCCGAATCAGGACCAGGAGCAAGTGGATGAGATAGCAATATTGTTGCATAAATTATTTCTCTGATTTGCGTTCTCACAGCCCTTTATGTAAAAAAGTAACATACGCAATCGAAGCGACAGACGTGGTTGATTGGTCAGAAAAATTTAAAATTGCCTGTTCGTCCTGCTCTTATCCAAATCAACATGCGTGCGCTGTTGTTTTCCTATGGACAGCTTTGATGCGTCGTTTCTAACCGGAGCGAAACCACCCTTTTCAAGCGGAGCATCCGCCGGTTGTTTTTTCCGGGAGTGACTTCGAATGCGCGTTCTCACAGCTCCAAACGACGCAGAGCAAAGCACAATTTATCCTAAACTCTGATTCCAAGCGAAGCAAATGTTCTAGTGAGAACACACCCATAGAAAAACATCTGCTACGCCTGCCTGCGTGGTGCTAATTTATTGTGCAATGTTGTCATTTTTCTTTGTGAAATGAAGCCGCGCTTTGGACACATGTTTTTGCGATGCACATCTGTCAAAACATGCCAGCATCGATAAGAGGAATTGATAACCTCTGAGGCGTACGATTCTGATGCATCGAACAATTTGGAACCGGTTCTCAATTGGAACCACTTCTCCATTCCTGTCTGAGTGTGAGAGAGAGAGAAAGGGTTTGTACAAGTGTAGGAGTGTATAATGTGTGTACGTGTGTTTGTTACCCAGCCAGTGAGATCAGTGTTTCCTGTGCCGGATTGTGCTGGGCTGCTGTGTGTGACTTTGGGAAAGCAGGAGATCAGACAGGCCAGGTAAGAAACACACACACACACACACACCCACGAAGAGGGGAACCAAGGCCCGAAGTGTGTTATAAACGTGCGTGTGTGTGTGTGGGTGTCTCTCTGTCTGTGTGTGTGTGTGTGTGTGTGTGTGTGTGTGTGTGTGTGTCTCTGTGTCTGTGTCTGTGTCTGTGTAGGGTCCTGTCATGCTCCAGCCTCTGCCAGGCGGTGGTGTGTGAGGGGGAGGTCCAGACTGTGGTGGGCGTGTCCCAGGGCCGGCTGGCCTGTAGCTCCTCCCACTCTGCAGCCAGGTCCTCACCGCAGGTGTTCTCACTCTCACAGGACGCCACGTAAGTGTGTGTGTGTGTGTGTGTGTAAAACTGGTCTCTCCTCCCCAGGGTCCAGGGGTGTCAGCGGCTGGCCTGCCCAGGTGTGTGTGTGTGTAACTGGTCTCTCCTCACCAGGGTCCAGGGGTGTCAGCGGCTGGCCTGCCCAGGTGTGTGTGTGTGTGTTTGTAACTGGTCTCTCCTCCCCAGGGTCCAGGGGTGTCAGCGGCTGGCCTGCCCAGGTGTGTGTGTGTGTGTGTGTGTGTAACTGGTCTCTCCTCCCCAGGGTCCAGGGGTGTCAGCGGCTGGCCTGCCCAGGTGTGTGTGTGTGTGTGTGTGTGTAACTGGTCTCTCCTCCCCAGGGTCCAGGGGTGTCAGCTGCTGGCCTGCCCAGGTGTGTGTGTGCGGGCCCTGGCTCCAGTAGAAGGACAGACAAATGCTCTGGTTGGCTCCACAGACCAGGACCAGCTGCTTCTGTGGTGAGGCGTACTCTTCCTTGTGTGTGTGTGTGTGTGTGTGTGTGTGTGTGTGTGTGTGTGTGTGTGTGTGTGTGTGTGTGTCTGTGTGTGTGTGTGTGTGTGTGTGTGTGTGTGTGCCTGCGTGTGTGTGTGTGTGTTACATTCCTGCTCTAGGGGAAAGGGAAAGCAACATACCACCCGATGTACGATGTATTGAGTAAAAGGAAAGTTATTTATTAGCCGTGAGAATAAAAGAAGTCTTTATACAAGTAAACAAACAACAATAAGAGGCAGAATCCCCTGTGGATGCTCTGGAGAGTAAACAGTAAACACGACCACAAAATAAAACAGGTCCAGAAAGAATAAGCTCCTGCTCCTCTTATCGTGTAAATAAAACCTTGCTACTTAACCCTGTAACGCTGCACGCATCATATGTGATACGTTTTCAGGGCTTTTTTGTCGGACCTCAAAATGGGTGAAAAGTTGAACGCAGTACTGCGAAACTCCACCGGATGGCAGATAAGATACCTATTCTGCCATATAATTGCATACAACATGCTTATAGGATCAGGTGCGCAGTTGGTTTGGTAAAATACTGGGACAGTTTACTCACTATAAAACAAAGATCTGGCCTAGTACACATAGTCAGGTAGATGAGGCTACCGACCACCTCTCTGTACCGAGTGACATCACTCATTAATCCTGCCCCTTCAGTGTAATTGAGTGTCTGCTCACAAGGCGTCGATCTGGGTTTACAGTTCTGCATGTCAAACCTCTTTAGCATGTTCTTTACACACTGCTTTTGTGACATTGTTACACATCCATCACACTGTTCAAAATCGATTCCCAGGAAATGTGTCAATTTGCCCATATCTTTCATCTGAAATTTCTTTGAGAGCATCTCTTTTACAACATTCAGTGCATTCTCGTTACTGGCAGCGATAACCAAATCATCGACCCATCATGATCACTTTCTCATGTTCCGTTTCTTTAGTATATACACAATGATCTGCAGGGTTTTGCACAAACTCATTCACCATTAGATAGTCATGTAACAAATGGTTCCAATTTCAGCCAGACTGTTTTAGACCATACAGTGACTTTTCTAGTTTACACACCACTGTCTCTATGCCAGATGTCTGCTCATAACCCTCTGGCTGTTCCATGTATATCTCACAATCTATCGGTGCATGAAGATAGGCAGTTTTGACATCCATTTGATGTAAAATCAAATTCTCCTGTGCTGCTTTTTGCATCAACACTCGAACACTGGTTAAATCGGCTGTGGGAGAAAAGGTCTCTTCATAGTCAACACCCCTTCTCTGACTGTAGCCTTTTGCAACATAGCGTGCTTTGTATTTTTCTGAACCATCTGCATTTTTCTTGATCGTATACACCCATCTACCCCCCACTGCAACTTTGCCCTGGGGTAAGTTAGTCAAATTAAACGTACCATTCTCTCTCAATGATTGCATTTCGTCGTCCATAGCACTGACCCATTCTCTCGACTTGGGTGACTTCACTGTATCACTGTAGGTCAAAGGTACGTTACACAACATTTTGTAGCAGTAATCAATGTTTACCTGTGCCTGGTCCTGACTTCCTACTTCATATACACGGTCCCCAAAATAATCTGGTCTCTTCCTCTCCCTGGGAGGATAGCGTGGAGACTCCTGTTTCTCCCTAGTCTGCACCTGTTCGGGCCTGGTCACAGGAATATGCTCTTGAGCAGTCTTTGGACTCACGTCCCTTTGCTTAGTCGTGCTGGCCCTTTGTGGCACATCACAGTCCTCATCATCTATTGATATCTCAGTCTGTGTCTGCTGCTCACCCATCGTCTTTGGCATAAATCTGACCAGTCTGTGCTTCCTCACCTTTCCACTGTCAGGATAGAAAACCAGGTAAGCTGGGCTTTTCTTGTCATGCCCTACAAAGAAGCCCTTCTCACTCCTTGGGTCTAGCTTTTTCTTATCCTGTTTGTAGGCATAACACACCGTTCCAAACCTCTGCATCCTAGACATGTTGGGACGTCTCCCTGTCAGCATCATGTAAGGTGTCTGTTTTGTGCGATTGTTAAAACACCTATTTCTCACTACAGATGCAGTCTGTACTGCATAAGGCCATAACACCTTGGGTAGCTTGCTCTCTAATAACATGCATCGAGCCATGTCAAAGAGAGTCCTAAACTGGCGTTCTGCAGTGCCATTCTGATGTGGCGAATATGGAGATGATGTCTCATGTCTGATACCATTTCTTCTCAGTAGCCCTTGGTACTCTTTCCCTGTAAATTCAGTACCATTATCTGACCTGATACGTCTGATCCTTCCATACGGGGCGGTGTCAGCTATCAACTGCTCTGTCGCCTGTACAGTATCACTCTTGTGCTTAAGAAAGTAGAAAAACACAGTACTAGTATAGTCATCTGTGAACGAAAGTGCAAATCTATGTCCATCTATGGACACTGGGTCAATTGGACCCGCTAGGTCTGTGTGCACCAACTCTAGAGCATTTTTGGCCCTTCTATCAGGCTTCCTGTTGAAGCTCTGTACAAACTTTCCCCGAGTGCACACTTCACAGTTCAGGTTAGACTTATACATTTTTCCCTTAATTGACATATCATCAACAACATTCTGGAGTTTCAGAACATCCTCAAAAAAGTTTCAGAACATCCTCAAAATTCCTGGGGGAATGAGGGGATGTACAGCGCCCCTCGCAGCGTTGTAGTCAGTCGCCTCCCTCGGCTGTCCATCAAGCACACCTCCGCATCTCCTCTGCGCTCTGCGACCCCTTTGCTCCTCGTGCCGTCCGCCAGCTCCACGCAGTGCGTCTCGGCCTGGAAACAGTCATCGAACACCTTGAACCTGGCCAGGTCGGTGATAATATGCGCAGTCGCACCGGTGTCCACCATCAGGCCCCTCGTAACACTGCGTCCTGGCTTGTCCTTAGCCAGAAACGCGTAAGTGTTGTCATGACCACTCACTTGCTCGGACACCCCTCGCGCGTCGTCCTGGTCCGGTCTCCTTTTGCAGGCGGCTCCTTTTTTTTAAAGTTATTTTTTGGGCATTGAGTGGGCAGTCCCACTCATATTTTTCATTTTATTGACAGATACAGTGAAGATTTAGACAGGAAGGATGGGTGAGAGAGAGAGAGAGAGGAGGGATTACATGCAGGATATGTCCCTGGCCGGAATCGAACCGGGGACCCTGCGGTTATCTGG
The DNA here is from genome assembly GCF_963989245.1 of Nansenia antarctica. Taxonomy (NCBI): domain Eukaryota; kingdom Metazoa; phylum Chordata; class Actinopteri; order Argentiniformes; family Microstomatidae; genus Nansenia; species Nansenia antarctica. The sequence continues at coordinate 31,483,008 of NC_137675.1, read as the reverse complement.
AGATCCGTCCAGACCTGGTCTGTGACAGTCCTTCGGCACCAGCAGGTATGCTGACACTGGCGTTACCTGGCTCCTGACTGGTGTCCTCACGAACAGGTGAGGCAGGTGCTTTGTCCCCAGCTGGCTGTGGAGCAGGAACTGCCTGGAGGTGGCGTCGGTTGCGGCGGTGTGACACCCCCTGCTGTGTCTCGATGAGATAAGAGTGTGGCGTGACACTCTCGCTGGTCACGACTGCAGGAGCTGTCCAGGTTTTCTGGTGGTCCAGTTTGGTGAGGACCTTATCACCAGGCTGTAGTGGAGGTAGGGGTCTCGCCCCATGTCGTCGGTTGTAGTAGAAGGCTTGCTTCCTCTTTTCAGCCTCGTCCTTCTGCTTGATCTGCTGTTTGTCAGGCCATGAGGGTTGCAGGTTCCCCTCGATGGTCGGTAGAGTCGTCCGGATCTTCTGGCCCATTAGAAGTTCAGCTGGGCTGGCCCCCGTTGTACTGCAGGGCGTCGACCTGTAGCACATGAGTGCGATGAGAGGGTCTTTCTGTTTCAGGATTCGCTTAGCAACCTGGACCGCCCTTTCTGCATGACTGTTCCCCTGTGCGTTGTGTGGGCTCGAAGTAATGTGTTCGAAGTCGAGCTTACATGCCAGGTTTCGAAACTCAGCGCTCGAGAATTGAGGTCCATTGTCGCTGACAACCACATCTGGGATGCCGTAGCGGGCGCATGTTCCTTTGAGCTTCAGAGCAACTTGAGTACTGGTTGTCGTCGTCATGTGCAGTATTTCAATATACCTTGAGTAGTAGTCTGAGATGACTAGGTAATTCTGCTTGTTGTGCTCACAGAGGTCTAGAGCTATACGCTGCCATGGTCTGTCGGGGAGCGGAGTAGAGATCAACGGCTCCTTCTGCTGTGCTCTTCTCAACTCACAACAGGACTGACATGAATAGACAATGTTCTTGAGTTGTGTGGAAATGCCAGGCCACCAGACCGAGGCGTTCGCCCTGTCCCGACACTTTGAGAGTCCTTGATGTCCATCGTGGATTCTATCGAGGATGTCTGCTCTCATTGTCGCTGGTATCACTATGCGGCTTCCTCTGACGACAAGTCTGTCGTACTCTGAAAGTTCATCTCGTGTAGAGAAGTACTCACGTATGTCACTTGGTACTTGGTATGCGTGCTCAGGCCATCCTGACCTGATGTACCTAATCACCGTCTGCAGCCTCTCGTCGGCCGCAGTAGCTGCTCGTATGCTGTCCATCTTTCGTGGGCTAGCTGGCACACTGTCCATGACAGCTGCGATGTAACACTCCACCTCAGAGTGTGTGTCTCTCCCGTTCTCAGCGTGGCTCAGAGGGCTCCTTGACAGTGTGTCTGCCACTACAAGGGTCTTCCCAGGCGCATAACTAGCTACTGGCTTAAAGCGCATGAGCCGCATGAGAAGTCTCTGGCACCTTAGTGGGACGTTGTCCAAGTCCTTACTGTTCATTAGTGGGACCAGGGGCTTGTGGTCGGTCACTAGATCGAAGGTCTCGAGGCTGTAGAGGTATTTCTCAAACCTCTCACAGGCCCAGACACTCGCCAGACATTCTTTCTCGATTTGAGCGTATCTGGTTTCCGCATCCGTCAGCCTCCTGGAACAGTGTGTGCTTCCAATCCTTTCCATGGAGCTGCAGCAGCACGCCGCCGAGCCCGTAGATGCTTGCATCAGCTGAGACTGCAGTGGGTCGGTTGACGTCGTAGAATACCAATACTGGTGATGTCATCAGGAGCTCTTTCACCTTCTCAAAGGCTGTGTGTTGTGCTGGGCCCCAGGTCCAGGCTGTCTTGGACTTGAGCAGCTCGTACAGTGGCTGGCCCACTGTGGACAGGTTCGGCACATATTTACCGAGATAGTTTACCATGCCAAGGACACGTTTGAGCTCATGCACGTTCTCTGGTGCTGCGAGCCCCCGGATGGCTTGCACTTTTGCTGGATCAGGCCGCATACCCGTGGCGTCGACCACCTGTCCCAGAAAGCTGAGCTGTGTCTGCCTTAGCTTACACTTCTCCTTGTTGAGCTTGAGCCCAGCAGATTCGACTCTCTCCAGGACCTTCTGGAGACGGAGATCATGTTCTTCCATGTCCTTTCCGTACTCGACTATATCGCCCATATAGACTGCGACGCCTTGCAGGCCTTGGAGTGTCTCAGTCATCTTCCTTTGGAATATCTCCGGGGCGCTCGTTATTCCGAACGGCAGGCGCCGGAAACAGTACCTTGCGAATGGAGTGATGAATGTGGTGAGCCGGCTACTCTCGCTATGCAGAGGTATCTGGAAGAACCCCGAGGCTGCATCCAGGCTGGAGAACACCGTTGCTCCACTCAGCTTGGCTATGATCTCTTCTGGTGTAGGTAGGATGAATCTCTCTCTCTCTTGACCTGTTCGTTTAGCTTCTTGAGATCAACACATATACGCACCTTTCCATTCTTCTTGAGCACAGGTACCATAGGGGCACACCAGTCAGTTGGCTCGGTCACCTCTATGATGCCGTTCTCCTCCATGCGGCGTAGCTTCTCTCTGACCTTGGGCCTCAGCGGTATTGGGACCCTGCGCGCTGTGTGCACCGCATATGGAGTGGCATTGTCCTTGAGCTGTATCTTCACAGGCTCCGTCTTGAGTGTGCCATGCTCACCGAAGGCACCATGGACCTCCTCGATACGTTTCACAAGGCCCATCTCTGCTGCTGTGGACCAGCTGAGTAAGTTGTTGACAGACTGTCCTCTGATGACGAACACTGGGAACGAGTATGACTTGCTCTTGTATGTAGTGCTAGCTTGGAATTGTCCTTGACAGTCTAATTGACCCCCTGGGCTGGTGAGTGATACACTGGTCTGCTTCAGTTCCCTCTCTGGAATAAGCATGTTAAAAGTCTCTTCACACATAACACTGGCATCAGCTCCTGTATCAATTTTAAACTTCACTGGTGTTGCACCAATGAGAAGCTGCACATTCCACTGCTCATCACTCGTTTTTGCATTCACTGATCCCATGTAGTATTCTTCCTGCTCATCTGTCTCATCCGTTACTTCACTCACCGCTTTGGTTTTGCACTGGCTCTGCCAGTGTCCTGTCCTGTTGCATTTATTGCATGTCGTATTTCGAGCTGGGTACCTCTCTGGGTCAATGTGCTCCGTTTTCCCACACCGGCCGCACTTCCCTCCACGCTCCGCGGCTCTTCCTCCTCTCTGGTCATTTCGCCGCCATTTTTTTTATTTTATTTCGCGCTCCCCGCACTTCTTGTACGGCTGCGGTGGCTACATTAGCCTCCTCCTGTGCATTGACTTGTATGTTAACGTTCTCCGACTGCCGAACAGACTGTATGGTTAGCGCCAAAGTGAGACCTGACATGAGCTGCAATTTACGAGACTGCTCCTTATCCACAATCCCCACTACGATCCGGTCCCGAATGTTCTCATCCCTTACTTGGCCGAACTCACAGTGTTCTGATAGGTCGTAAAGAGCTCTGATAAATGTCTCTGCCTGCTCACCAGGCCACTGCACTCTCTGGTAAAAAACGGCGCGCTCGTGGATAACGTTCCGTCTTGGGAAAAAGTACTCATCAAATTTCGTCATCACAACGTTGTAACTATTCGCATGACTTTCTTCGGTAAACGTGAACGATTTGAAGATGTTATCCGCTTCACTCCCCATTGCATATATCAGGGAACATACTTGTATTTCTCCCGCCTTCTTGTTGAGCTCGGTAGCTACTCGAAATCTCTCAAAGCGCCTCTTCCAGTCGGTCCACTCCGTCGGTTTATCAAAAGAAAAACTATCCGGTGGGTTAAATTTCGCCATAATTTACTCACTTTAGCAAAACAAATGGTCCGCGTTCGTTAACTTTTATATATCTTCAGTGCTCCCGGTTCACAGTCACATTACATGCAGGCACCGTAGGATAAACAATAAACAGTCTACTGTCGTAGCTCACGCATATCTGTTTAAGTCGGTGTCGTGCATAGATTACGTATGGTAGTCACGTCAATACTATGACAGAAAGCTTCGGTAAGTCTTGCAGAGAAAACAAAAAAGAACGCAGCCATGGTTTTTAAATACGCGCGCCGGTGGGGGGACGTGACACCGAAAATAAAGTACATGGCAGAGTCGGAATGCGGAAGAGAGTGTGCATATAGCCTATTGACAGAATTTTAAAAATTAAAAATGTCCTGCAAGTATTTCATGGTTCAGGCGATAATATATGATAAGCTATTCGGTTGTTAAGTCTGACGTCAAACGTGACGTTTAGCAATTTCCGGGTCCAAACCAGAAATTCCCCGCACCAGAGTACCAGTGTACTACAGCGGTAGAATGACAGTTCAATTGTTTTTTAGACTGGGATCTATTCATACAACAAGGGACACAGCACTTTCCCGTTTTCCACATATTGTCAGGGTCTTTGAGCCTCGGAAAAGCGCTATACAAATATAATGAATTATTATTATTACTGAGGCATTTCGAAGAGAGCGCCTCAGCCAATTTTGGACCCGGAAACACGTCTCGACTTAACAACCGAATAGGGATAATCAGCGGTGTTTAAACCAAAAATTACATTCGCCCGCAGTCGCCCCTTATCCTGGTGTCTCTGACAAAGGGCTCTACGTGTGTCTCTGACAAAGGGCTCTACGTGAAAGTGGGAGTGAGTTTCTGTCAATCAGTGACGACGGTGAAAAAAAATAACTGAAATGTTCAACTTCATCTGGTCTAAGGACTACTCTGCTAGTCCCTGTGGCCTTTGCTGATTGGTGGACAGGACTGGAACGTCACGCTCCAATCGGCATCATGAATTTCACCAAACAGGAAGTGGGCGGAGCCTCCGGACCAGGAAGAATATTGCCTGCTTGACAGCACACAGACAGACACACACACACACACACAGACGAGGGTGGCGCGCTTAGACTGCAGCCGTAACTGTGTGTGTGTGTGTGTGTGTGTGTGTGTGTGTGTGTGTCCGTCTCCCTCTCCTCTCCTCTCCTCTCCTCTCCTCTCAGGAACATGAAGACAGGACAGCTGCTCCAGAGAATCACACTGAAAGAGAGTTTAACACACACGCTGTGCCTTCAGGGATACTCCTACTGTGTGAGTGGGTGTGAGTGTGTGTGGGTGTGTGTGTGTGTGTATCTATCTATGTGAATGTATTGGTTAGACAAAGAGTGTGCGTGAGAGCTTACACATCTGTGTTGGTCAGAATAGCTGTTACCATAGTGACGTGCTCCGCATGTGGCAGTTATCTTTTGACTTGTTGATTCTAGCTGATTGTTGCTGTTGAGCAAGGAGCTCAAGATCCCAAAGCATTTCACTATGTCAGTTACGGCTGTAGCCGATGTACATGACAAATACCATTTGATTTGACTTGATTTGGTTTATCTTTTCGTTTCCTTGTTTTGGCCTGTAGGGGGTGCTGTTTGTCTTGCTGCATCACCCGTCCTCGAGCACTCTGGAGGAGGAGGAGGAGGAGGAGGAAGAGAAGAAAGGAAGAGCTCTCCTCTCACTGGTTGCCACCAACCCTCTGACTGGCAAGAGTACCATGGCAACCAGACTACACCAGCCCAAAGCCTGCTCTGGGAGGTTAGAGGGAGGGAGGGAGGGAGGGAGAGGGAGTAGTAATGGAGAGGGGGAGAAAGGGAAAAAGGAAGGTGGGAGAAATAATTAAGGGAGTTGGGGATGTTAAGATTTAGGGGAGAGGGAGACAGTACTGTAGGAAGGGGGGGGGTCCTCTCTCCTCTACTCCTTCTCACAACGCATTGGAGGAGAAGGCTCAAGGTGGGAGGGACCTCGGACCCTCTGCTCCAATGAGCTTTGACAAAGAGGCGAAGACAGAGGACTCGAGGAATCAAGAAAATACTTGAGATTTGACCGTGCACGTGCGTGTGCGTGCGTGCGTGCGTGTGTGTGTGTGTGTGTGTGTGTGTGAGAGAGAGAAAAAGAGACTAACCCTTCTCTCCCTCCCCTGTCCAGGCTGGAGAAGGTGGAGGCCCGTGGCTGCTCCGTGGCGGGGGTGTTCCAGGGCGGCTCTGTGTGTGTGTGGGAGCTGGAGGGCCGGCAGGAGGAGGAGGGGGGGGCCCAGGGCCAGGTGGTGCTGGGGGGGGAGGAGGAGGAGGCCTGTCAGCTGGCCTGCTGGGCGGGTCCGGACTCCCTGCTGACCGCACACGTCAACGGAGACATCTCCCTACTCCACTACACACCACTTTGATCTACTACCAACCAGTCTAAACCAGTATGAGCCACTGGAAATGACCACCAACGGGTGCACGTTCTCACACACCATTATGAGATAGGGTTAGGAAGGATGGAACTACTCGAAACCCATTCAGAAATCAGTGCAAATCGGTCCAAACCAATTCAAGGTTCTGCTAACCATCAGACGTCAGTTCAACCCACCCAGAACAACATTTTAACTTGGTGTGAACCTCAGCTGTCCGTGATAAACCGGCCAGACTATCACCACTACGTTGTGTTATGTTGTAGATTCTAAAGAGGGGCTTGCTGTTTGTAAGTTGAGATTGTACATTGTTTTTGTGGAAAAGAGACTTCTTGGCCTTCTACGTCAGTGAAAGAGCCTTGCGTGTCAGTTTTGTTCTCGTGCTGCTGTTATACCTGCTGTGGTCACTTTTCTCATCCGTACACTGTTCTTGAATACTTGAATTTACATGTCAGTTTTAAAAAGTGCTGTTTAAAAAAAAAAAATGCTGTTCATGTTTGTGTTGAATGTTCGATTGGTTGAATGTTTGATTATATTTATTAAAGTTTTGTATATTGTTCAGTGTGTGGTGTGCCGATGCCTTGAAACGACCCTAACCAGACTCATCACGGGCCATGCGTTGCTTGCTGCATTCTGGAAACTTGACTGGTGACTATGGAACGTAATCACGTCATAACTTAGTGTGTTTTTCTTTTTCATTTTACAGATGAGTGAAAGAGTGGCTTTCACCTCCTGTCTGCTGTACAAAGTTAATAGATACAACTTTCTCTCAATCTGGAGGGAGAATATATGTTTGCTTATGTAAACGGTATCAACCCCCGCTGTTTTTGGCCGATGCCAGAAAAAAAATGTCACCACCATCTAGTGGTCAGTGGTCGTTACTGCAGCATACACTACATTATCGTTCTTACTGATTTCAATTTGATTAAACAGTGACAGCAATGTTTGAAAATACCAAAGGTCGTCTACACATATAGTTACACAGGTAGTGTTATGTGAAGTTCTGTAAACTGCCTCCAGTTCCTTTCATGACAGTTGCCTATTCTGATTTATTAATTGTGGATAATGGTCTCAGATAATTTGGTGCTGTTGTCAATATGGTGTCCATTACTATTGTAAATGTTGTGTTGAGGTTGCTGAACTCTTGTAATTCTGGAATTAGATTGTCAGCCTAGCGTCTGAATGACATGGTTTTGAGTTCCAGTGTTTAGATAAATCAAGGTAGCGATGTATTTTTTACACGCAGCCTTTGGCTCTCTCCTCCCCCTTCCTTCCTGTCTGCCTTCCATCCCTCCCTCCTTGTCATGTCTGTCTTTCCTTTACCTACCCTCCCTGCTGTCAGTCTCAGTTAAAACTGAACTTGGAGTTTTCAACGTTGTCAATGCCAGAGTGGACCTGAGATCAGACAGCGGATTTGTTTAAATAGTGTTGGTCATGAATTGTGCTCAATTGTTCTGTGTTGACTAAAACATATTTATTATCAGTCGTGTTTGTCTTTAATTTATATTATTGTCAATTTTATTCCGCAAGTATAGCGTATGTTACAAGCAGACATGTGGCGCCAGTTAATAACGAGCTCCTGCCCTCTTCGTGGGGTGCAAATATGAACCACTAATTACCCGCGCGGTCCTTTCATGTCCTCCTGTTCTATAAAAGGTAATCGTTTCCTGCACACCGATTTAACCGGGTGAAAAAAGACCCAACAACGCGCGCCCCCTGCGGCGATTACGGTGCTTCGCCTGTCCCCCCGCGCGCAACAGGAACCGCCCTGGGGAACGCGCTAATGACGGTCAGATGCGCACGGGACGTTGGAATGGTTATCGCTCTCGTCCCAGTTTGTTGTTTGCGAGCGACCCAGCACAAACACACACTGCCTGTCGCTTTCTAACGTTGGCCTACACGTGGGTCTCATTACAGACTCACTCTTTTTGGCTTGGAGGACGAAAGTGAAATCGAAGGTTTCCTTGTTTGCATGTCTTGGCTGAGTTGAGTTTGCCATTACGCACGGCGGTAAACTCTGTAATCTGTATGGAATTAGAAGAATGGTTATTGAAATGTCTGAAGGCACAAAATGCGTCTCAACGCGTATCTGTTACTCTTTATTTTCACAACAGGTAAGGAATATGATTGTCTTTTAACTGTACTCAGTAGTTGACTTAGGCTACAACAACATGGAATGTGGGGATGTCATTTTAAGCCCCTGACCCGTTAGACAAATCTAATCACCTGAGAGGCCGTAGTGGATCTGGGTTGTTCTTAAGGGCTCTGCACACAGCGTGCGATTTCTGTTGCGTGTCAACGTTCCATTTTGAAGTTTGAATGGAAGTCTATGAGAACATCGCATTTACCCACACACGGCCCCGATTTTAATCGCACGGCGAACATTCGATTCCATTCATTTGACAGTGCGACAAAACTCGCACGCCGTGTGCTTTGTCCCATTCAAAATGAATGGAATCGAATGTTCGCCGTGCGATTAAAATCGGGGCCGTGTGTGGGTAAATGCGATGTTCTCATAGACTTCCATTCAAACTTCAAAATGGAACGTTGACGCGCAACAGAAATCGCACGCTGTGTGCAGAGCCCTTTAGTTGATTTAACAGTCAACTAGTCATGGAGTGGTACATTGTTCTTACTCAGAATGTGTTACCTATGCTGTTGACTTTCTTTTAAACTTGTATTCGCAGGTAATGTATTTGCTTTTTGGCACCACAGCTGTGGTGCGAACATAGACCTCGGTCAGGAGAAAAATGGTTCCATTGGTTTCATTCAACCGAGTGAAGTCGACTACAACAGCGTCATCCCCAAATACGACAATATCGGACAACCGTTGGGCACCGTTTGCACTTGGAACATCGATGTCCCTTCAACTCAAACGCTACGATTGGAGGTGACGCTTGATGGTGGTTCGCGCGTAAGGGTACACTGTGGGCGCAGCGGAGAGGATAGGGTCTTGGCGACCGGGCGCGATGTGCTTCTCTCCGGCTGCGGTAGAGCCACCGTTATCTGGAAAGCGATAAAGTCGACGGACACACCGCACAGGATACGGCTGTTGTACGCAGGTAAGTGCCATCCTACGTGACATATGCGATCCAATTGGGCTAATATTTGCAACCTACATAACCAGATTTTTTTACAGAATGATTCTCTTTAGCCTATATAGCCTACTCTGAAATCGGTCTCTATGGCATCTGTTGGGTTCCAGTTTTTCTCCATTGTATAGGCCTACACACAAGAAATGGAACTATGCACACAAGTCCTGAAGCTTATGTATCAACAACAAGACTCCAGACTGTCAAACTCTTCTATAGTTTTACTCAACTATAGAAGAGTCCATTACTCAAATGGAAAATCTACAAATCATTTTTGCAAAACTCTATAAGCACAAATCGAATCATTTAGCATACTTTGTTCACCTGGAAAACACTGGTCGTCAAAATACCACACCCTAATTAGTAATTGGTCCCACTCACTTCTCACCTGTTCAAACTCATCAATTGGCAAATCACTTAAATCATGTGTCAGAGCATAAAAGAGGTCAGGTGACTGAACAGAAGAAAAGGAAGAGTGAGAGCAAGAGGAAGAGGAAGGCGGAGAAAGAGGAAGGCGAAGGCGAGCCAATATGTCTAATGAAATCCCTGCAACTTTGGTTGACCATGTACTCAATCATGACCTTACAATGACCCAAGCTAGGCAGCGAGGCCAGCCCACTTTGAGCCGCTTCACGGTATCCTCAGGTATCCGGACATTCAGAGATGTGGATAGGTAAGTCACCACTTCACTAGTCTTCTATACTCTCTACAGTAAATACAGTCATGTCACTTCAAGGATGTCTACAGCGTTTAGAGAAATGTATAGTGTAATGTTGTTTTGTCTTTCATTTATGAAATATGTAGCCTATACTGTATATACTGTACTGTATCTACTTTTCAGACCATGGAGGAGGCGTGTGACGACATCCACATCCAGACTCATGTCAGGGGTGGATCCGCCATGCCAGGCGCTTTTCCCCACGCTGCCAGGGAGAACATGTCTGCTAGGCCTTGGAGAACATGTCTGCTAGGCCTTGGAGAACATCACAGGCCATGTAGATGAGGTCCTGTGGGTGAGATGTGAGGTCCTGTGGCCTTATAGCAGTCAGTTCAGTCAGCTGAACTGTATTACAATAACAAATAAATATTTGCTTTGTTACCTTTTTGTATTTGTGCTCTGATTTTATCATGATATCCCCAGAAAGACACTCTAAACATTTTCCTACTGTAGTATTTTTCATTTTACTTGTTACTGTAACTTTTGCCAAAATAGGTAACATTCTCAGAACTCTAACAATGCTGCAGCATCAACTATACGTTTACAGTATGACTCTGGGAAGCTGGGTTGTTATGGAGTTAATTATGTGCCACAATTATTTCGTGAAAAAAAATATTTAGCGCAAAAGAAAATACATTTTGCGCAAAAGAAAATACATTTTGCGCAAAGGAAAATCGATTTTGTACTCAATAAAAGTTGTTTATTTGCATGTCTGCTAAAGTTGATAATGCACGCAGCACAGCTGATCGTCAACATTTGCTTGACCGGCAACATTTGATTCTTCTCTCTCTCAAAACATTTTACCCTGCTAGAAATGTGCCAGAATTCTGATTGGCTGGCTGGCTGACCAGTTCTTAAATGTGTTAAAATGTCTGATTGGCTGGCCTGGTTGTCAATCACAACATTTACGGACCAAAGGCGATTGGAGGAAATGAGAAAATGTATGGTTGAAGGTTGAAGAGTGAAGATATAAGATTTAGAGTGAAGAGATATTGAATATTGAACATCCGAAAGATGGCTCATACAACGCCTAGTAAGTTTTGTAATGTATATCTTCACTCTTCACACAATTTTGTCATCTCCTCCAATAACCTTTGGTCCGTAAATGTTGTGATTGACAACCAGGCCAGCCAATCAGACATTTTAACAGATTTAAGAACTGGCCAGGTGACCAGGTTTCTGGTCGTCTTCCGGTATGATGTAAGGTAGTACTGCGATCAGCTCTGTCCCATTTCTTTTTGGTAAAAATGAACTAATAAGGCTAACTCATCAACCATCAACCTGGATGATTTAATAGAAATAGAAAATTACATTGACACAGCCTATATGGCCCTCACGGAAGAACGGCAAGACAAAAGACTCCGTGATCAACTGTCTTCAACAAGTGACTCAGACGAGACGCGTCCGCCGGCCAAACACTCAATCGTGGACGGCGTATTCACAGTAGAAGACAGGGATCGCCTTGCCAAAATAGAATCCCAACTTTAAAAACTCGACAAGTTAGACACAGTGGCGGATACAGAAAGTGGCTGATGGGTAGGCCTGGAAAAATCTGGGTGGGCCTGAGTGAAACTCATCACCGCACGTTTTAGACCTATGTATGAGCAGCCAGATGGATGGAACACAACCGGGCTCGCGATCATAGGCGCCGATTTATGTTTCTGCCCGTGGGTGCTCGAAACATTTGGGTACGACCAACACGCATGCACACACGCAAAATATTCGCAGGGACTGGAGGAGATCACTATGCAGACCATGAAACGAACGGAAAATAAATAAAGTACCTGTCTACCCAATGCAACGGACAGCCAAACAAGTTATTATAATACACACGCAAGGCATTCAAGCGCACGCAATTCAATGAATTAACCAATAACCATCAACTATGGAGGACCAAGTCTGACAGAATTAACAATAAATATATATTATAGGTACATAAATGAATGTATGAACAAATAAATGAACGAATACACACTAGGATCCTCTGTGATATTCCTTGAGCAGACAATTCCGCAGTTTCCACAAAGCCTACTGCTCGTTCTTTAATTACCCCTCCATGAATGAATCGAATACAGACAGCAACTAGCTCGCGCTTGGATAGATCTTTATACTCATCCGCAAGTATGGCATAATATGTGGATTGCTCATGCAGTTCAGACTTTATCTTTCGAATTAGCAGTGAGGCTGCAGCCTCAAGCAGCTCATCCTGAATGTGATGGCTTAGGAGCGTGGCATTTCGAGGCAGTTCCTTCAGTCTATTTTCAATTTCTGGATCATATTTTGACATGAACTTGAATAGCTCCAAGAAATTACCTTTATTGAGCGCCTCTTCCGTTTCTCTGTGACCTCTAAGTGGAATTTCCAACTTGGCACACAACATAGCAATGTCTAACACAACTTTAACGTGTTGCCGGTTTCGCTCTATGAATGAAACGGCATCACCGTGCATTTGATTTAACACTGTCCCACGGCTTTGGGGTCCATGGCTTTGCCCATCCAACTTGGTGAGGGCAACAGCATGCGGCTTGCTAGACTCGTGTTTGTCACAGGCCTGCCGGAGACGTTTCCAATTTTTGTATCCATCTCTTATAAAAGTGAACTCCGTGTGCGCCTCTGGGAAATGTCGACACACTTTACAAAAAATAGCGTCTCTTTCTTTACTATATTCCATCCACTTGAACTTCTCGTACCAATTTCTACTGAAGGAGCGCGATTTCCCATCTATTACAGTGGTAGTAGGGAATGTTACCAGCTTTGGTTGAGTGGCTGGTTCCTCCATGGCTGACAGATCCGACGGTGTAGTCCTACCAGTTCTTCACAAGCCGGTGGCAATGACGGTCGCAAGACAAAACTATTCACATTACAGTTAGTTAGTGAAAATTAAACTTTAAAAATATTTTATTATTAAAAAATATGTATTTTTATGAATCTGACTGGGTGGGCCAGCTGTCAATCTAGGCCCACCCAGGCCCACCCATAGATCCGCGCCTGGTTAGACATGCTCGACTTGCTAATATCTGAACTTGAGGCTTTGAAGGTGGCAACAGAATTTAATAACAATTTGATCACGGAGTTGAAACAAACAAACACTGAGCTCCAGAAGGACGTAAAATCACTCAAATGCATCTCAACTACACTGCAGGCTGAAAACAAACAACTAAACGCTGCAATCCTCGATCTCAAGTGTAGGAGTATGCGAGAGAATATCGTAATTACTGGAGTGAAGGAAGATGAGTCGGAGGATTATGCAAAAACAGAAGACAAGGTTCAGAAGTTTCTTAAACACAATCTGAAAATGTCTGATGAATTGGTGGCGAAGATCAACTTCCAACGAGCGCATCGCTTTGGCAAAAAGATTCCATCTAAGCCAAGGCCAATACTTGCCAGGCTAACTCATTTCAAAATTGAAAGGTACCCCATTCTCAGTAAATGATCAATACCCTCCCGAGGTAATGTCGAGACGACGCATTCTATTTCCAATCCAGAAAGATCTACGCGCAAAGGCAGGGTTCGAGTTATAAGCTGAACTCTGTGGGGGTCTCCAAAATAACAGTGCGAAATGTTCTCATGCACGCGCGAATCATGCCCACACAGCGATGGGACTTACAAGTTTTAATTAGCTATAGGCAGTAGCGGATTAAGGTGGTCAGTGGCCCTAGGCTACTCCTTTGTGTGAGGACCCCCCGCCCCCATACACAAGCCTCCCCCTCCCCAAAATATACAACTCACGAGCACCCTGCACACACACACCACTCATAATGCTTTACCATAAAACACTTAAACACTTTAATAACACAATAACACAACAGTGTTAATAATGCAAAGAATAAAAAAAAAGTTCGGTGCATTCAGTTCTGTCTCTATTGCTCTCCTCTCCCGTTGTCTCTCTGTTACTGTCCTGTTGTCTGTCTCTCTGTTGCTGTCCTGTTGTCTGTCTCTCTGTTGCTGTCCTGTTGTCCGTCTCTCTGTTGCTCCCCTCAGCTCTAAATGAAAGAAATGAATTAGCTAATTAGTTGGCATGTAAACATATAGTTAGGGTTGGGTACAGTTTGGGTTTTATTCGATACCGGTGACAAATCGATACTTTAAAAACGGTACCGGTACAGAAACATCATCCTCATCCTCAAATCCCAACATATCCTGACGCTACAGCTGCAGGCTACTCATTTCACCACATCAACAGCCCCACATGAAACAACAGCTATAAAAGCGATAGTCACACATGTATCTCGGCCAATAATTTAGTTATTTTTGCTATACAGAAGGAGCGAAAAATACATTAGGTTAGTACACTAGGTTAGTAAAAAGTAAAAGCCACCTTACCTTTACGGAGACAAGATAGACCAAAGTGGTCTGTTTTCAGTAGGCTGAGTGGTCTGTTTTCAGTAGGCTGAGTGGTCTGTTTTCAGTAGGCTGAGTGGTCTGTTTTCAGTAGGCTGAGTGGTCTGTTTTCAGTAGGCTGAGTGGTCTGTTTTCAGTAGGTAGCAGAGTCCTCAGTAGTAGCAGCAGTAGTAGTAACAGTAGTAGCAGCAGGGCTAACGTTAGGTGTCATAGCAGGTTTCTTTGATAAAAACCCGACATTTTCTAGGCTTGATGACCCGGTCGGCAGCAGTGGCCTTTTTTTGGGCGGCATGGTAGCTACTGTATGTATATACTCCTGTATAGCTAATGAATGAATGTTTGCTTCTCAATAATAGGCTAGGTGCACGATCTCACTACTTCCTGAAAGGCAACTGGTGTCTCACTCTATTGGTTTAATTGATTAATCAGCTGTGCACTGTGTGTTCCAACGGTTTACCGCACAGCTGATTAATCAACCTTTTGCTGTTGCACAATATTCTACTGCGCCCCATGGTGTCTTGGTGGTGAAGTGCAGGCAGTCAAAGGCATACTGTCATTCACAGGAGATTAATGGTGCGCGTAGTTCTTTTGAAAAACGTGTTTATTTTACAATATTTATAATATAAATTAAATAATATTCATTACATTGACATTTTGATCAAATAATAGTTGTGGTAATGTATTATTAGCGACCCCCACAGATTTTTGATTTTACTGCCTTCATGGGAGCTCAGAGAGCCTCAGACCATCTCTATGGGAGCTCAGCTCCCATTGGCTCCCACATAACTCGAACCCTGCGCAAAGGGTATGAAAACTAAACTGGTGGTCGACAAGCTATATGTCAACAATCAACTCCATCGAGACCCCAGCATCAACTGGTTATAGTGAGAAACCTCTGTTCCTAGCCAACTGTAAGTAGCCTGCTATACTATTCTGGATTGAACCATTGAAAGCTAGCCCCCTGGCCATCACCTTGGGTTGAAAACCTACTCCCACACTCTCCATCGCTCTACGCCCCCACCCCTCTCCCGCTCTCCTTTCCCCTCTCCCCCCAACCCACCTACACACTCTTGGTCCTCGTCCGTCCGCGAACACGCTCACACATGCACACATATATATGCATTACACCAGACACAACTTTGTTTCTTGGACCTGACACAGGGACATAATTATGCATTGTGGACATTAATGTTTTGAAATACTGCACTATGTACTCTTGGAGTCATACATGTGAGAGCGCGCGCACACACACACACACACACACACACACACACACACACACACACACACACACACACACACCGGACACAGCTTTAGTCTCTTGGTCCTGACACAGTGACATAATTACGCATTGTGGACATTGATGTTTTGAACTACTGCACTATGTACTCTTGGAGTCATACATGCGCGTACTGGTTATATGTTGGACGCTACAATGTCATGCTTTGTGTGTTATTATTATTATTATTATTATTATTATCGCTCTCTCTCTCTCTCTCTCTCCCCCTCTCCCTACATATTTAGGTAGGCATGATGTGGGAGCTAAGTATAATATCTAGGGCTTTTTTTTTCTTCTACCTGGGACAAGCTGTGTGTGCATCCTGGTATGATTGGCAATCATACCTTAACGCATCTATGTTATCTGCTGTTATATGTTTGTCTTTTGTTTATTGTTCCGCTATGTGGTCTAGCCTGTTCTTTTATGGTCAATGTTTTATGTTTTTTGTGTATTGGAGGATACCTTAACTACTACCAAAATGTACCTTCTGTGGAGTATTATCATTACATAACCACAAAATACTATTATCATGACACCAGAATAGATCTAAACACTCATTTTTACCATAACCTCACATGACCCTGGATCAAATAACTATAGGCAGCTATAATTGTAGCGGTCTAGCTGATTTTAAAAAAAGGCTCACAGTCTTCTCTTGGCTTAAAGAAAAAAATCACCAGATTATCTGTTTACAAGAAACACATTCTATAATCTCTGACGAGGCGCAGTGGCATGATGAATGGGACGGCCCTATTTTCTTCTCTCATGGCTCTAGGAGATCTAAAGGTGTTATGATACTATTTAAAAAACAATTAGATTTTATGATGATCTCCTCCCAGACAGATAACCATGGTCGGTGGATTATATTGAATATTAATGTAGCACAAAAGAATCTATGTCTGGTAAACCTATATGGGCCTAATACTGATGAACCAATATTTTTTGAAAAAATTAGTGACACCATACAAGACCTACAAGGCACATATGAATACATTATAGTTGCTGGTGATTACAATACGGTTTTGAATAGTGCAATTGATCGAAAAGGAAATAAGACGTCAAATTACCACCAACGCGCCTTAAAGGAAATCACTAGCACTATGGATACGCACGATTTGGTGGATATTTGGAGACTCAAAAACCCACACTCAACCAAATTTACATGGAGAAGATCCACCTGTGCTAGTCGTATTGACTACTTCTTAATCTCTTTCTCTCTGGTTTCAAAAGTGAATAAGGTGGATATTGGAGATCGAATGAGATCTGATCATCATTTAATAACACTACAATTTACAATTAATGAATATCCCCGTGGTCCAGGTTACTGGAAGTTTAATCAATCCCTAGTAACAGATGATATGTACATAAGTAAAACTAAGTTCTTTATCACAGATTTTTTCACACATAATATTGGCTCATCGGATCCGCTGACTGTATGGGACGCGTTTAAATGTGCCTTTAGGGGCCACACTATTGCATTTTCATCACAAAAACTCAAAAGGCTCAAACGAGAAGAAAATAACCTTGTAAAGGAGATTGAGGCTTTGACCATCTGTACAAATGAATCTGATGACAGTGAATTGATGAAGTGTCTGGACAAGAAACAGAAAGAATTAGAAAGATTAATGCAGGAAAGAGCAACAAAAATGTTTTGTGGGAAAAAAGCTGAATGGATAGAAAAAGGTAATAGGTGTACTAAAATCTTTCTTAATATGCAACATAAGAATTCTTCCCAAAAAAAAGTATCAAAATTGACTTGATAATGGGAAATCGATTGCCTCTCCAAATGAAATTTTAAAAGAGGAGGTCAAATATTTTAGTGATATTTTCTCTTTTGAATCACAACCCATTACATTGGATTGCTGCAACAATGTTTTTCCTGATAATTATGAAACCAAACTGTCAGACGTACAAAAAATATCTTGTGAAGGGTTAATAACAGAACATGAGCTCTGGCAAGCTATTACATCTTTCAAACCTGGCAAAACCCCAGGACTCGATGGGATACCGACTGAGGTATATCATACATTCTTTGATTTAATAAAGTTACCACTACTTACCTGCTTCAACTATTCATATGAATCTGGCTACCTGGCTAATTCTCAAAAAGAAGGTCTGATCTCATTACTCTTGAAACAAAACCCAAATGGGCAATATAAAGATCCAGAATACTTAAAAAATTGGAGGCCTCTCACACTCCAGTGTTGTGATGCCAAGATACTGGCAAAATGTATAGCACTTCGTATGCAAAAGGTTCTGTCTTCTGTTATTCATCCAAACCAATCTGGGTTCTTGAAAGGACAATATATAGGGGATAATATTAGACAAGTGTTGGAAATAATGGAGCATTATGAAACATCCCAAAAACCAGGTCTAGTATTTATTGCAGATTTTGAGAAGGCCTTCGATAAGGTTAGACTCGACTTTATATATAAATCCCTGTCATTTTTTAACTTTGGGGAATCTTTAATTAACTGGGTTAAAATTATGAACAAAAATACGAGCTGTAAAATTATAAATAATGGGTATTTGTCAGAGAACATCCCATTATTAAGAGGAGTCAAACAAGGTTCCCCTCTCTCACCATACCTTTTCATAATAGCTATTGAAATATTAGCTATTAAAATACGATCAAATAAAAAGATTAAAGGGCTGGAAATTAATGGTATGGAGGAAAAGGTCTCATTGTATGCAGATTAGGGATGGACGGTTTTTCGGTTATACCGAAAACCGGGGTTTCTAAAAATAGAAACGGTTTTTTATCAAAACCGTCTGAAACCGTTTTTTTTATCAATCAATCAATCAAACTTTATTTATGTTCTATAGCACAAATCATGCATTGAATGTAACTCCAAGTGCAGTATTTACTAAACCACAATATAATAAAACAAGAGCTATACGGATCAAGAGTGTTTGTGCACAGCGCCACTGTGTGTGAAGGCGCTACTGAAAGTGATGACAGAACGCATGTCTCAGAAGATACGCGGTCACTTAGTGACGCAAAGGTAGTTCTGTATTTATCTCTATCTGTATTAGTACATTTATTTTGAAAGCTCTATTTTGACAGCTCTACCATGGGCACTTTTATTTTGATGGGGCATTCTTTGTTGATTGACTTACGACAGTTCAGGACGAGTCAGTCTCTCGGCATGTGGTTTTTATGAAAAGCTTTAAGTATGTTCACTGCATAATTCTAAGTCTAATATTTCAGTGATTATTGAGCAATATTTAAATACATTGAGCAGCAGCTGAAACTTTGTCTAAGAACCAAGATATTGAGAAAGCAGTTCATTCAATGAAAACGCTGTTCCAAGAGATGATCTTCCGTGCAGGCGTGCACCCTGGATCAGCGGAGCTGGTGTGTTAAGTGTTCATGTGTTTTCTTGTATGGTGTAGCTTACAAAAGTCTGCCTTTCCACTTATATTTGTGAAACTAAGTAGCCTAAATGTGTTGCGACTGTGCTTACGGTGTTTTAATGGTGTTCGACATGAGTGTATTGTAGCAGTAGGGCTCAATTATTTGAAATTGGCGCTCCTTTTTTTTTTTTTTTTTTTTACATTTATTTTTCGGTTAACCGGAAAACCCCGGTTTTAGTCTTTGACGGTTTTTCGGTTTCAATAATTGGAAACCGTCCATCCCTAATGCAGATGATTCCAACTTTTTACTGAGCCCCTCTGTGTCGTCCTTGCAAGCACTCACAAGTGATTTAAACCTTTTTTCTGTGTTGTCTGGTTTAAAACCCAACTATGACAAATGCACTATTCTCAGGATTGGGGCACTGAAAGGAACAGCTGTCTCCTTACAATGTGACTTACCAATTAAATGGACAGATGGTCCAGTAGATATTTTGGGGATTCATGTACCACTAAATCTATCAGAAATAACGACTGTAAATTTCACAAATAAAATGAGTAAAATGGATAAATCATTACAGCCCTGGAGGGGTAAAATGTTAACAGTCTATGGCAAAATTGCACTAATTAACTCTCTGGTTGTCTCACAGTTTACATACTTATTTATGGCATTACCCACTCCTTCAGAGCATCTTTTCAAATGGTATGAACAAAAAACCTTCAAATTCATTTGGAATAATAAGCCAGATAAAATAAAAATAAAATATGTATATAATAGTTATGAAAACGGTGGACTGAAATTACTGAATATAGAAGCCCTAAACTATTCTTTAAAAGCTAATATTATTCCAAAATTATATGAAAATACAAAGTGGTTCTCAAGTAGATTATTACAAAGTGCTCATCCCCTTTTCAAAAAGAGATTATTTCCCTTTCTACAGATCCATCCATCTATGTTTGCCCTAATTGAGAATACAATTACGGGAATCTCCAGCTTCCTGAAGAATGCCTTGAAGAACTGGCTATGGTTCCAATTCTATCCACCTGAGGGCCGAGATGATATTCTTCAGCAAATAATATGGTTCAATTCCAATAGTCTAATTCAGAGAAAACCTTTTTACTGGAAACACATGTTTGAAAAAAATATTGTATTTATAAAAGACATATGGTAGCATTTGCCCCATCCAAGACTATAATCAGTTGACTGCAGCCCTCCCCCCCAAATGGAGGAAAATAATCAATAATGACACCCGAAATATAATTGTCTGCCACCCACACATAAAATATTGGAAATGGCTAAAAGGGATTAAAATAAATAAACCAATCTATACATTTTACACAACCTCAAAAGATTTAGTGGCCATCCCATATCGATTACACAATAAATGGGAGAACCTGTTTGATTGTCCACTCCCATGGTACCAAGTTTTTAATCTAATTTATAAAATAACTGTCGATTCTCACATAAGATACTTTCAATTCAAGTTAATTTATAATGATTTAGCAACAAAAAAAATGTTACATATCTGGGGCCTAGAAGAATCTAACCTATGTAGGTTCTGTGACGAGGAAATTGAATCCTCCCCCCATCTATTTTGGTATTGTGGTTCCTTGTGTAGCCTTATTTTGGACAAGTACAAAAGCTTTATTCCAATAAAAATAAAACTCTTAAGTTGGACCTTGTGAAGGTTTTAATTGGTGATCTTGACAAGGAAAATAAAATGATAAATAATAAAACCATTTTATTAGGTAAAATATGTATATTCAAAATAGAAAAAAAAGAATCCCTAAATATAAGTAGATTTAAAGAACTCCTTAAGCACAACTTTATTATAGAAACATACATTGCTGAAAAGAATGGAAATATGGAACAGCATTTGTGGGGGTGGGGCGCAGTCTCTATTGGAGAGGTCCTTGATATGTTCGCTTGACCTCGGTCGGAGTGCTATGTCGGGGACCTACATTTGTAAAAAAAAAAGTGTTGTTTGTTGTTGATTATGTTATTGATTATCTGGTGGTGTTTTAAGGTAGTTATTATTATTATTATTATCCTTATGTATTGTTTTATCCACTGTTGTCCTCCTACTCTAGTTTCGTTCTTGCTTACTGTTGTGGTTGTTTCCCTGTCCTTCTCGTTGTCTTGTCTGTCAGTCTGTTGGTTGATTGTTTGTCTTGTATAAGTGTAGTCCCCCTTTCCATCCTCCCCTTTCCCTCCCACACTGACCTCCCCATTATCCCCCCACCCCCACTCTCCCCTTGAACCCCCTTCCCTCCTTCCCCCCACCACACCCCCCCCCATCCCTCCCACTTCCATCCCTCCCCATCCCGACCCTGGTCTCCCCCCCCTCTCCCCACCCTTCATCTTAAATATATCAAAATAAATAAATAAAAGTACTATGGTCCCCCATTCTGGGGGGGTGGAGGTAAGGGCCTTATGCCCGAAAAAAAAAAAAAAAGAACTGGCCAGCCAGCCAGCCAATCAGAATTCTGGCACATTTCTAGCAGGGTAAAATGTTTTGAGAGAGAGAAGAATCAAATGTTGCCGGTCAAGCAAATGTTGACGATCAGCTGTGCTGCGTGCATTATCGACTTTAGCAGACATGCAAATAAACAACTTTTATTGAGTACAAAATCGATTTTACTTTGTTCAAAATCGATTTTCCTTTGCGCAAAATGTATTTTCTTTAGCGCAAAATATTGTTTTTCTCGAAATAATTGTGGCACATAATTAACTCCATAGGTTGTGAGTTTAGCCCAATTGGATCTGATTGCTGGATAGACAAATGTGCATTGATTCATATTCTGATACCATGATTGTGTCAGTGCAATATTTATCATATATTCACAATATTACAATATGGCAACAGTTTTTATACTGTACCATAAAATTGCAACCTATTTTGGGACAAAAAAACAAATAACCTAAACTTTAAAAAGGAGAAAAAGAAAACAAAATGTTAAATATTTGAATATGTAACATGGCCTCATGAAGTCAAAACATATATAAACACTATTTTCATGGTAGTGTTGTAAATGTAGCAAACCAGTGTTTAAATGATGCTCTGTAATCGTTCTGGTGGAAAGAATCCGTTTTGAGAAGAGATTTTGGAGTTTTGACGAAATGGTTACTTTTCAGTTTTGTGTTTTGAGAAATTGAGCTATACTTTCTGGAAACGTGTTTAAACGATTGGGGAAAAACTGTAACTGGTAGGCTACTGGTAGCCATGAGCTGTTGGACTTCATAGTATATTTGCTTGTTTGCAGGAGTGGGCAGGAGGGTGTGACTGTGAAATTCTGACACTATTGTCCGAAAACTGATTGTGAGCTGTGCCTTCACAATGTGTGTGTGTGTGTGTGTGTGTGTGTGTGTGCGTGTGTTCCTGTGTTTTCCAGGTCAGGAAGTAGTCAGGAATTCCTCTGAGGATCAAGGCCTGGACTCGGACCATGACCGACGCTCCTCTGGAATTCCCGGGGTTCAGACGGAGTCTGTCTTTACGAGGACCGCCGTAGTTGGGGGGCGGGGGGGGGGCGAGGTGAGCCAGGGGGCCAGTGGTCGCCCCTCCACAGGGCTGGGCTGGGGCTCTGGTCCTGGTCCCACCCTCGGGGGGTTATTGATGCCCCCCTCTTCCCAGCCAGGGCTTTCTGTGGCTGGGATGGCTGATAGGGAAGCGCCCCTCCCTCCTCAGGAAGAGCCGGACAATGGAGCGGATACGTCTGGAGCTACTCAGCCCGCCGGCGGCCGCGTCACGGAGAGTTACAACCCCGCCAGCGACGACACACACTCCGACAAACACTTTACACCCGGTGTGACACACTCCCCCAAACAAGCTGACACCCTACACTCTCAGCCCCACCACACACTCCACGCTCTCACAAGCTCACCGCTGCACAATAACAAAAACACCGGCGTCCTTTCGAAAACACACGCGTCCACACACTCTCCGGCCCACGCGAGGGGGGCTGCCGATGGAACAACAACAACAACAACAACGATGACTCTAGGCCCGGGGTCGCTCCTCCCTTCGGACCCACTGGGGGAACACACACTGCCCGATGCAGCGGTCGGAGACCCAGCCACAGCAGCGTCTGGTCACCCTAGCGCTCACACCGTCCCAAACACAGCCACGGCCACGGCCGCACACCCACCCCCCAGCGGCCCGGCCGCGTCCGACCCCACAGCCCTGCCACTCCCTCCCTCTCCCCCTCAGCTCTCCCCTCTGACCTCCAGCCCGGGACCCAGGCGTCCAGCGTCCAGCCCAGGGGAGCTGGGCCTGACCCTAACCCCACAAGGAGACACCGTCCCTGGGCTGGCGGGGAGAAGCGCATCCCCCCCCGCCTGGAGGAGCCCACGGAGTGTCACCCTACAGGTGGCGGAGCGGGGGGACCCCAGAGTGACCCCGGGAATGACCCCCCCTGATCCCATTTTGACCGAGGTCAGCTCTGTGTCAGGTGTTCTGGACGGGGAGGAGTCGACTGGGACAGACATCACTAATCGCACGACGGCATCCTCTTCTCCATCGCCAGAGGGAACTCGTCGAACGCCTACGGACAGCGCACAGCGAGACGTAACTGGTCGGACAGAGTCGGCGGCGGCTTCGGAAACAGACATGACTAATCAAACAGACTCATCGGTGTCTCCTGAAACAGACACCGCTCGCGGAACGGATACGACAGACCCTTCGGACACAGACATGACTAGTCGCTTGTTTTCTCCTGATGGAGTTTCGAAGGAGAGAGAAAGACTCGACAGCCTCTCACCCTTACCTGGTACTGGGCAGGAAAACCTTGCTCTGTCTTCCACACATACTCCACACGCCACACACACACCGCACGCCACACACACACCACACGTCACACACACACTTCACAGCACAGAGACGCCACGTCCCGTACACGCATCGCCACACAGCCCAGACCCAGTCCCTAAACGTAGCTCCACACCGCCCCCCACTCCCCACACACTGACCTCACCCACCCCGACTCACCTCAACACGACACACACCCTAACTAACCATCACGACAATAAGCACGCGGAAAACACACACACTCCCACGTCCTACATGATCCTCACTCCCCACGACGTCCCGGACACATCCAAGCCTCACTCTCCACCCCTCCCCCCTCACACTGACTCCCCCGTCTCCCCCACCTCTTCTGAGGCTAGCGTCTCCCCCTTTTTCTCCCTTAGCTCTGACAGAGACGGAAACGGCGACTGGACTACAAATCCCAGAGGCTTCTCTTCCTCCACCACAGCACCGGTCGCTCTGGGAGACGTAGTCCAGAAGTCCGCGTCCACCGTCTTATCTCTGCCGACAACGCCAGACCTCGATCTATCGGGAGTCACCAAAGACGGATTTGAAACGGATTCGCCGGATCGACCGGAGACAGACACTTCTCACACACACACACCGTCGCCGGAACGTTCGCGCACCGCTACACGCACACACGTAAACACACCCCAACCGGAACGCACAGCCACACACACACACCTCGATCGCACACTCACACTCTCT
>NC_137675.1:31393486-31453486 GCF_963989245.1 Nansenia antarctica | reverse complement strand
TTGACCGGCGTTGTGACTTGGGAGAGAGAACAAGGAATCTGTGATAATCACCCTACTGTAGGAGAAGTTACTCTGTCCGTTTTTTGTTGTGTTGATTGATCTCAATGGATCTTGTGTTATTGTTAACAGTATTGTAATAGACAAATTAAATGTCTATGAATTAGCTGATGAATAAACATCTGTTGTGGCATATCAGGGATTAGTTGGAATGTTCAACTTGAATGTAATGATAGTAATTATAATTATGTATCATATTCATATATTTACGGAGCCCTGGAGTGGCAAGAAAATGTGTTTTTATCTCCAATCTCTGTAATTTGGGGATGAGTAATCAAGGCATGCTGACAACATTTGCTTTGTAAGGCGTTATTGTTCGTAAAAGGCAATTGACTCGGATATTGAAAGCTAACAGACTTTACTGTGGCAGGCAATAAAGGGCCTAATTATATATGGCATGTAGATTCCTATGACAAACTCAAGCCCTATGGAATATGCATAAATGGATGCATCATTGACGATTATTCCCGTAAGATTGTTTGGCTGAGAGCGGCCTTCATCAAATGACCCGAGAGTTATCTGAGGCTACGTAATTGACCGGGTCTGAACAGGCTTCTACTCTCATGTCACCCCTCTCCTTCGCACCCTGCACTGGCTCCCGATAGCAGCTCGCATCAGATTCAAGACCCTGGTGCTTGCCTACCAGGCAGCTAAAGGGACAGCCCCTGCCTAAATGGTCACCCTCCAAACTCCAGCCATTCACTCCGCTCCTCCACCTCGGCTGGCCGACTGGCCCCACCACCTCTACACCAACACGGCAGTCATGCTGCCCGATCACGTCTCTTCACAACACTGGCTCCCCGCTGGTCGAATGAGCTTCCCATGGCGGTCAGAACTGCAGAGTCACTCCCCATCTTCCGTCGTAGACTGAAGACCTCCATCTCTTCAGGTTACACCTTAACTGCTCCTCCTGAGACCTCTATTGCCCCCCAGACACCCACTTTTCCCCTCTACTGTGTCCCCTAAAAACTTCTGTTTGCCCTGCTTGTACTGTTTCTCTGTTTCTCCAGTGTCTAAATAAAATGCAAAATAATAATAATAATTTTAAAAAATAGGTTAGGTTTAGAAGAAGGTGATATAAGAAGGTTTTTCCTTCTATCAATGGCCCCGGGCCTGAGCTGGATTACTCTTCCTGCTACGGCTGGTGGATTGATTGCTTAGTCAAATGTATTGATTGTAAGTCGCTTTGGAATAAGGTGTCTGTTAAATGCCAAAAATGTAAATGTTCTAGGTACTGACGTGGGTACAGAGAATGTTGTGGCAAGAGACATTCAACAGTTTGAGGCAAGGCAAGGCAAGTTTATTTGTATAGCACATTTCATACAACAGGGGCAATTCAAAGTGCTTTACATACATTATTTAAAAACCGCAAGAGGAGCATAGTAAGAAAATAAAAATGACAATGAATAAAAGCAATTATAAGAAGTAAATAGATAAAACATTTAAAAAGACAATAGTTAATGGAAAAAAGACATTGATAGAAGTGTTTGTGTTTAATCATAACTGGTGCAAAACATGAAGGTTTTTAGCTTAGATTTAAATATTTTAAGGGTTTGGGCCTGTTTGATTTCTTCAGGGAGTTTGTTCCAGGAGCATGCAGCAGCGTGACTGAAAGCTGCAGCACCGTGTTTTGTTTTTACTCTTGGAATTGAGGCGAAATGATGAAGATGACAGAGCAGGAGGAAGGAGTTCCATCACAGGCTGCAAGCACAGCAAACCAGAGAGGAGAGAGGTGGAGTCTGATGAGAAAGGAAGGGGTTGAATACTGGATCCAGCTACTGGGAAAACTCAAGGATAGAAGGTTGTTCACAGGGGATTTCCTGGACAAAGCCCTCATGCAGCTGTCCTTCTTGGCAATCGTTCAGGTAAAACAATAGAGCGACAATCTGTCAAGTTATTAACTAGCTATTAACTTGCAGTTAAACACAGATAATTCCATGAGATTGGCACCTATACTGTACATAGCCTCTTTACGCACGGTTGTAAGACGAGGCTGTGTGGTGATGCCAGGTTCAGGTTGATTTGATAATAATAATAATCCATTAGACTTATACAGCGCTTTTCTAGACACTCAAAGACGCTTTACAAACTGAAAAGATCGAGTAGTAATAATAAAAAGACAAAAAATAAATAAAAGAAAGCATTGGGGCCTAATTGAGGTTGTGCTGGGGACACATGGGAAGGGGAGAGGGGGAGAGGGTTAAATGGTTGAAGAGGTGGGTTTTGAGGGCCTGTTTAAATGTTGGGAAGGTGTTGGCTGTCTGATGTGGTTGGGGGGGGTGTTCCAGAGGGACGGGGCTGCGGCTGAAAAGGCCCTATCACCCCAGGTCCAGAGCTTGGTCCTGGTGGTCTTGAGGGTGGTTTGGTCGTCAGACCTGAGGCCTTGATCATTTGTCCCTCGCCAGTGTGAAGTGAGTGCACTTGGCTCACTGTCATGCGCCAGTAGAAAGATGTAGATGCGCAAAACGTGTTTCTCATTTAGCTCTGTGATTTTGAAGAATGTACCCTGTAGCCTATGTATCTAAACACAGCCCTGTCTGGTAAACGAACCATTATTTACCTGCAGTTCATTGAGATGCGTAACGGTCCTGTCCAGTGTTACCTTATTACTGGTTACTGGAAAAATATGATTTGCAGTGCATTGCCTTCTTTCCAGTGGCGGACTCAGACTGTTTGAAGGGCAGGGGCGAAAAGAAAAAAAGGGCACCTACTGCACAACATGGGACCCCATCAATGCACATGGTCAAGTTTAGACCATTGAAAGTGCAGCCAATAGGGCACATCCTCTAATTTTGCCACTCAAAAGGGCACTTTAGTGCAACGTTTTTCAACTGTGGGGGCACATGGTCAAGTTTAGACCATTGGAGGGGCACCAATAGGGCACGTCCTCTCATTTTCGCCACACAAAAGGGCATTTTTGCCACTCAAAAGGGCACTTAAGCGAGACGTTTTTCAACCGTGGGGACACCAGGAGGGGCGGTCGCCCCCCCCTGCCCCCCCCCCCGAGTCCGCCAGTGATTCTTTCTCTTTGCAGGAGGATTTAAATGAGATAAGAGGCGTTTGGAAGGCCTATCGCAGCCGACCCACCAAACACTGCAAAGTGCCCAGTGGAATACCTGATATCATGTATCTAACACCTCACCTGTCATCTATCATTGAAATTGTGCTGTATATTTTAAATATTTGTTGTAATTGTTTTATGAATAAAGTATATCTTATTGTATTGTAGTGCTTCTTTCCTATTATTGATGTTTAGTAGACTCTTTTAGCCTATATGGTGCTGCCCTCTACTGGTGGTGTTGCGTGAGACATTTTATTCAGCAGAAGTCTCCACGTTTATAGTCAACTAAAGTCATTTGTTAATTCACGGACAGAATGGTAGAGTGCTCTCTCAGCATGAGGCAGCAGGATTGATGCCTGTGTCCTCCATTTGTATTTTGACACAAGCCGACTGGCTAATTAAATGGACAGCATGGAGATCAGCAGGCCTATTCTTTTCACGGCAAGAATAATCCCACATAATGTGTTTGGAAACATTGGTTCACAGTAAATGCTTGGGTATGGAGTGGAACTTTCTCTGAACCTCATCTAAAGATGATGTTTTAAGTCTGATGTTCATATTCCATTGGATTATGATCATCAAAATAGCCATTAGAAGGGCAAGAATTGTATGTGTATGTTGAAGGTCGACATCTAGACTTGATGAAGGACTAGGCCTATCCTATTATAGTACAGTTACTTCAAACAAGGAGTTAAGGTAGTAGTGGTTATTTGAAAACAGCTAAAGGTGGGACCCTGTAAAAAGTAGTGGCCAGTACGGGTATCGAACCCGCGACCTTCGCGTTATTAGCACGACGCTCTAACCAACTGAGCTAACCGGCCATGCGTGTCAAAGGTCTGAAGATATTATCCAATCTTAGAAATGTAACTTAAACTAAAATGTATTTAAACGTTCTTTAAGAGGAGTAGAGGAAATACTAATTTGAAATTATATGTAAATAATTCAGAGATAGTTGAGTCATTTAGATTCTTGGGTGTATATTTTGACTCCAGATTAACATGGAGGGGACGCATTAAAAAGATTGTGGATATGTACAAACAAATTGTAAATGTGATGAGATGCCTGGGCTAGACTGGGGGGTTGATGTAGCTTGGTTGAAGTGACATTATTGTAGAGTTATTGCTCTTGATTTAAAAAAATAAAAATAAAGATAACGTAACAATAGTATTATGAGCACTGACAGTAGAATTACGTTAAACAGGATTGCATTGCATACATAATTATGTTACACACCCGAAGGTAGTAACAAATAAGGGAGTCCATGTGTTTAAATGATACAATTAAAGTTTTATTTAAGTAAATGAGCCAAAATAAACTAAATAACATGTATATGATTATGGATAAGTGTACGCCATGAGTGAATGGTTGTATTAATGTATGTTGTATGTGTAAGAGGTGTATGGATGTATGTAGTGTAAAACTGAAAGGCCCCAAAACCGGGTACCCAGAGACCTTACAAACAAACCCCAAAGCAAAGGAACCCAAATTTGAAGGAAGGAAGAGAGAGAGCTGAGGACACACCCATCTAATATACAGGTGCTGGTCATATAATTAGAATATCATCAAAAAGTTGATTTATTTCAGTAATTCCATTCAAAAAGTGAAACTTGTATAAAAAACGAGTCAGGGTCATGACTGATGACAGAGGGAAGTCGAGAGGTTTCGGCTTTGTCGACTTCCAAAGGCACGAGGACGCCCAGAAGGCCGTTGACGACATGAATGGTAAAACAGTCAATGGGAGGTGGGTCTATGTGGTCCGCGCCCAGAAGAGAGGAGAGCGCCAGACTGAGGCCCTGTCCACACCTATACGTTTTTTTGATAAACGTTTTTCGTATATAAAAATATTACCGTCCACACCAGCATGTTTATAAACAATGTCTGTGTCCACATGCATACGCATGAACGCAATATAAACGCTGTCATTGAGCATTCCACGCCAGTAGTCGGCGATATAATATTATCCCCATAGCCCCGCTGGCCAATCAGACGCCTCTGTCTCTCAATGTTCTCGATCATTAACTGTGCATTTATCTGTAAACAGGTTAAAAGTCCAGTTAACAGTGAAAGAACTAGAAGCACTTTGTTCACATCCATTTTCATCAGTCATGACCCTGACTCTCAGGGCCGGGCCATATTTCTTAAACCTCTACGCCAGCTTGCGGTCATCCATGTCCTCTCCAAAGTTGTTGATGTAGACGTTAGTGAACTCTCTGGCCCCCGGCTCCGAGTTCAGCCTCTGGTTCTTGCCGAGATTGGAAGCGTCCGACAAACACTTCCATGTCATTGAGCAGCGTGCCGTTCATGAGGTGGGGGGCAGCACAGGTCTGGGCCTTGGGGATGCAGAATGGCGGAGATGCAGACTGGTTGGGGTTGATGACCGGCCGTTCATGTCAGCCATGGTCTTGGTGGCCACCGCCTCAGGGGAGCCCTGGCTGCGTCCACCCTCCGTCGCCACCTTGGCACTGGGGATTGTTCCGAAGGCGGAGAACACGTTGCGCAGGGCCTCGTCATCCAAGCTGTCGTCCAGGTTCTTCACATGCAGATCGACACCCTGGTAGAGAGACCCTGGCTCTCTCCAGAGCTTGCGCAGGCCCACAAACAGCGGCTTGGTGGCCATGACGCGGCCGTTCATGTCAGCCATGGCCTTGGTGGCCACCGCCTCAGGGGAGAAGAGCCCGAAGCCTTGCGTCCACCCTCCGTCGCCACCTTTGCATGTAATAATATCCTTTATTTATTTGTATATAATTGATTATATATATTTATATAATAATAATAATAATAATAGTAGTAATCATAATAATAACTATTATTAATAACAACCAACTATTTATTTGTATATAATTGATTATATACTATTATATAATGTATTTTTACATAATAAAAAATAAATAAATAATAATAGTAGTAATAATAATAATAATAATAATCATAATAATACATCATATTTTGTATAGTGCTTTTCTCAGTACTCAAAGATACTTTACCTCCATGGAGATGAGATTTATCTATAATTATTTTAAAAATCAATAAAAATAAAAAATCTTTAAAAATAATAATGACACTGTTGGCAGTGTGGCAGCTAAAGAAGAGAGGTGTTCACGTTTTATCTCATTCAGCCACGGAAACAATCTGGGCCCTGTTCCACTACGTGCGATTAACTCTGATCCAGGTTTAAATCAGATCGCAGGCGCTAATTTAAGCTTGCGGTCGGTTCCATCAATGTGGCTCAAATAATTCGCTGCTTGGTTGCTATGCAACCAATCCTTCTGAGTAATTCTGGTCTCGAGCAGATTTACAGGCTGGTTTAGGTAATGCGTGAGTAAAAAAATCTCTCACTGGCGGAAACTACATCCCGATCGACAGTTCCTCAAGTGTCTTTTAGGAAATATTAGTTCCCACTTTTTACGAGATAGATAGTTTGACTGTGTGATAGATAGATAATTTGATATTTTGAAAGTGTGATCGATCGATAGATAGTTTGATTGTGTGATAGATAACTTGATATTTTGAAAGTGTGATAGATAGATAGATAGATAGATCGATAGATAAATAAAAAAGTGTAAAGAAAATAATTTAAACATTAGGTATGTCTATCAACTTGCATTGTCACCATCACAATGGTGTGGCTGGTGCAGTGGTTAAGGCAGCAAGTTAGAGTTCTGAAGGTTGTGCGTTCAAGACTTGATTTAATCGAACTTTTATTTTTTTACCGAAGCCTTCATGCAAATCGATTTACAATATATATATATATATATATATATCTGTCTAAGTGAATCATCTATCCATCAGTTATCATAAGAAAACATTATCTATGCCAAAACCAGGGTCCA
The DNA here is from genome assembly GCF_963989245.1 of Nansenia antarctica. NCBI lineage: Eukaryota > Metazoa > Chordata > Actinopteri > Argentiniformes > Microstomatidae > Nansenia > Nansenia antarctica. The sequence continues at coordinate 31,446,538 of NC_137675.1, read as the reverse complement.
GTTAGAAGAACATTTACTACTCAGAAAGGCTTCAAACACCATTGTAATCGTGTCAGTTCTGGTAAATTAGCCTGCACCATAATTTTATAGCCTACATACTTTTTTAGATTAGATTTTAGATTAGATTCAGACAACGAAATGCAGTAAAAAGTGTGTCAGAAGAGGGATTTGAACCACCGTCTTAAAATGACAATTTGATACCATGGCAGCAGTTAATACCACTACGCCATTGTGACAATATGACTATATGTATGACAGTATGTAGCCTGCTGCTGATATCACCACAGTAGTAAATATTAGCATATTAAAATATGAACATATAACAATAACTGGGGCTAGTATGACCTACGCATTTAATCGGTCTGCAATTTCTTGCCAAACCATTTCCCTCGCCTTGTTAATTGCGGCAGTATTGCACTATTTTACATCTTATTTGTCGTCTTCATAAAGATCAATAAGTCGGAGTGCTGCGCAAAAAGAGTGTAGTATCTTCATTTCGACAGTTCGACTCTTCGGGGCTCTTTATGTCTGCGTGCACGCGCCCATATCGAGGATTTCTAAGCCGGTGTTCTGTGAACACTCATGACACAAGCCTGATCCTCGTTCGAGGAATCACCTGAGGCTTGAATTCCAATCCCGAGTTGCCTGATCACGGCATTTATTTTTATCGCCGATATACTAATCAACGTTCGTGGAATACCCCCCTGGACGCAGAGAGGACGGGAGAGGATAATGACAAGCTTTTCCTGCCGGCAACATCACTACATCTCCACCATGTCGTGACGTTAGAATTATACGTTTTTTTTTTAACATTTATTTATTAATGCCTGTGTGGTGTTATTTTTAAAATGTTGGAATTTTTGAGTTAGTAATTAATAAAATGCAAAGTTTCCATCTCACAAAACATGGAATGTAAAAACGTTGACGCTCAATATCTCTGAACTACCCTAAACGGAGATAGAACCGTATCACTCTAAACTCACAATGTGGTAGGTTAGGTTATACTACATCCCTCTCCACCATGTGGGAGGTTAGGTTATAGACATGGTGAGAGAACACTACAGATCCAGTCTATTCTGTTCTCTCAGTGATGATGGCTGATCCAGAAAAATATTTTATTATCTAAAACGGTACCAGACCTACATACTGACGTGTGACCTCTACTGGAATGCATGGGAACTACAAGACACAGACGACAGACAAAGAACACAAAGGAATCATTTTGAGGGCAAAAAAACAAAACACCTTTTAATAAAAAAACATGAACAGTAACTTCTCTGTCACTATTCTCTTCGCCTGAGTTTTGCATGACGAAATATAATATACAACCAGGGCACATACACACACACCTTTGAGCCAATTCATACAAAATACTGCTGCACCCCACCGTCTTTACAAAAAACATTCACAGAAAACCTGCATATACAAATAGAGGAGCTATTATACAGTCGGGTCACATATTATGACTGAGAAACACTGTGGTAGGATCGGTCTGAAGCAGGTAGAAGTTGCCCCTAACCACTGAGGGGTGGTCGTACTATCTTGTCGTCGTACTAATTGCCCAGGTCGGACTGAGGATAAGCATACCTGTGATACTAGATCTGTTTAGGGGGGTTGAACATGTACCACGAGTGTGATCTGGAGCCGTTAGCGAAATGCTAAAGGAACTAGGCCGTCCTCTCTCAGACGGTCACAGACTCTGCCTCCTTCGCCTCTCCGTCTTTCTCTTTGTTTTTCTTGTGCTTCTTCTTCTTGTGTTTGTGTTTGTGTTCCTTCTCCTTCGGCTCCAGCTCGCCGTCTTGTTGTTGTTTCTTGTGTTTCTTGTGCTTCTTGTGTTTCTTGTGTTTCTTCTTCTTCTTTTCTGTCGCCGAGCCGCTGTGGTTGCTAGGGCCCGGGCTCTGGGAGGCTGCGCTCTGGCTGTTCTTGGAGCCGGTCGGGCTGGGGCTCCTCCCCTTGTCGCCCTCCGAGCCCTCCCCCTCGCTGTAGTCTGGGACGAAGGCGGCTTCGTCAGTCTCTCGGCCGAGGTCGGAGCAGAGACGCTGCCTTCGGGGCTCGGGGCCGGACCCTCTGCTCTCTTCTCTCACTCCCCCCCTCCCTTCATCCCTCCCTCCGCCTCCACCTCTACCCTCGTCCTTCACGACTCCTACTCGCCCCTCCTCCCTAACTCCCCTACCCTCCTCTCGCCCCCCTCTTTCCTCCCTCGCCCCTCTGGGTTCGGTTTTGGCTGGCTTGGTAGAGTCGGACTGGCCCTCCCTCCCTCCTCTCCCCTCCTCCCTAATTCCTCTCCCCTCTTCTCTAGGCCCTCTACTCTCCTCCCTGGAGCCTCTCCTCTCCTCCCTGGAGCCTCTCCTCTCCTCCCTGGAGCCTCTCTCCTCTCTGACCCCTCGCCTCTCTTCCTTCCCCCCTCTCCCCTCAGTCTTGGCTGGTTTAGGAGCGTCTGACTGCACCTCCCTGTCTCTATCTCTGGGCGGCGGTGGTGGTGAGGCCTCTCTCCTCGGAGCGTCTCTCGGTCTGGACGCTGTTGTGCCGTTCTCCCGGGACTCTCGAGAGCCAGACCCAGAACGCTGCTCCTCCTGCTCCTCCTCCTCGTCCTCCTGCTCATCTTTCTCCCACTTGGAGCGAGGAGGGGCCTGGATGAGGACCCTGTCGGCCGCCCGGTCATGGTCCCTTTCCCTCCCTGGGCTGGGGCCGGGGCTGGGGCTGGCTGTCCTCTGCTTCTGGCTCTGGTCCCAAGGTTTAGACCCGCTCTTCCCCTGGTCCAGCCTCTCCTCAGCTGACCGGCTGCTGGAAAACATTAAAACACAGTTTGAAGGTTAGTGTCTTCAAAACCTTTGAAGTTGAGAGTTGAGACTCCCCAAAAACATAATATACAAATACGTCTGAGGGACAGATGACAAACGAGTTAGGAACAAATGTGGAGCAGTCTGAGGAAGTTATCATTCCTATTCATCCACCCTGACTTTAAACAATAGAGACATTACATATTTCATATTCGTAGTGAGGTCGGGGAGGCACGGTTCGACATTAGCCCTAGATTTTGTTGTCAATGTTTTTCATAAAATTAAACTGCATTTGCTTTGTTACTGTTCACATGTGTGGTGCAGTCACATTCACATAGCCTATAAGTAAACATTAAGTTTGAATGATTTACTGAGCTGGCGTTACTTTTTTCAAACCACACACCGCATGTCGGCTATTTCAGCACCACGCGCCATGTCCACCTACTTATCACTATGAGGGGTTCAGCGTCAGTGCACCCCGCTCTGTTACTGTCGCATAGTTGTAGCCAATAAAGGCCTATATGTAGGCTATTATATATCATTTATATACCTAATACCTAGGGGTGTAAATCACCAGCTTCATCACGATACGATATTATATCGATTTGTTTGTATGACGATACAATGTTTGACGATTTCACAATGTCAGTCACGATACGATTTCGATTCGATTCGATTCAAGATCGATATGATCGATATGACGCGATATCATATGCCAATCTAACACAATTATCAATTGTAATAAGTGGTAATTAACATACAGCTCATTAACACACACACACACACACACACACACACACACACACACAGGTTCAGAGAGACATCCAGTCACACATGCACACACACACACACACACACACACACACACGTCCACACACGTGTCACACACGTCCAGCAGGTCTGATATTGGTCTGACTGGATTCGCCTCGAAGAGTAGATGTTAAAAAATATCTTTGGTGTCCAAAACGGTCAATGTATTCGCCCATTAGACTCCCGTTAGACGCACTCTCATTAGACGCACTCACACAAGCCGAACATTTCCGAAGATCACCGGAGATTGCCGAACGCGAGAGGAGGAGGAGCCGAGAAGTGGAGCCGAGCCAGTAGACAGACAGTCACACACGGTGAATGCGAGTCACACATTGCGAACGCGAGTATGTTAACGTCCCTGGTTCAGAGAGATGTTCCAAAATATATATTAAAAGGGATAGACTTACTGTCTCTCATCAAAAATGAAAAACATTCGTATCTTTTTCAAGTCTCTCTCTCTCTGCGCGCATAAGATGACGATATAGAACGATATTTTTACATTGCGTCGATGTAATCAGATCGTTAGTCAATGAATCGATGTATCGTTACACCCCTACTAATACCAACATCAAAATAGATTGTATGCCTCTACAAATCATATTACACCAGGTAAAATCCGTCACAACTTGGAATAAATCCGTCGCAACTTGGAATAAATTGACGGAAATCCGTCGTAGCGACGGAGAACTTTAATCCCTGTTGCTGTCTCTCTGGTGTATCGAGCCGACACCATCCTGCTCTCTCTCCTTCTCTATCTCTCTATCCTCCTCTCTCCCTCTTTTGCTGTCAACCAAAAGGCAAACATAACAACCAGAGTATTTCTAATCTAATAAGAGGTATACATTGACCCATATCAATTTATAACATAATTATAATTGATTTTGGATTGCTGTGGGCAATGCAGTCAGATGGTCATTTTGACATTACTCTCACCTGAAAAAAGATCATGTCCAACTATAAAAAAACAGACATTTCCAATGCTTCAATCCACTGTCCATGTACTGTAAATATGCCATTATGGTATTACCATGAAGCCCAATTCTAGCAGAATAAGAAAGATTGTATATCTACTTTAACTAAAATAATAAAGTCAAGTGCCTCCAGTTAGCTCTTTAGCTGGCAAGTGTGCAGCAGACTAGCTCATCTCATCACCTCTGAGCTAGCTAGCTAGGTAGTTCTTTGACTATTTACACCATGGAATTATAGTCACACACTTTCTAGTTACAATAATAACGACCAATTTTAACCAACGTTCTCTGTCAGAACACTCAGCAAGTATATTTGCTAACGTTTCAACTTGCTTACTTTCATCTGCAGACATCTCACCCGGCAAAAACTCTCGCGTCGCGCGCACACAATCGTCTCGCGCACAATCTTGTATTATTCTCCAGCGCGGCACAGTGCGAAACGAAGTGTGGAGATAGGTTTGACTATCTATGCGAGACTACTGGCGGACTAATGTTACCAACGAGCCTATGGGCTTGCCACTCGCCAGATTCGGGTTGGGTGCGTTTAAAAAAAGCTGATATTTTAGCCTGCTTGTCAGATGTCTGGTGTTTACATCCGTAATAATTCCTCTTTCTTAGGGGGGCGGGTGGTTCCGTTGGGGGGGCGGCCCCCCCCCCCCAAGGCAATGGTAGGGGAAACACTGCAATATGAGAGAGGGAGGCGCCTGGTTGCAGCAGTGAATCACTGGGCTCTTTATAGCAGACGAATAAACATGTTTTATGCCACTTTTAACTAAATAATAAAGTGAACACTTATTTTGAACATGGTATGAAAAAAATGCCTACATTATCAGAAGTTGTCGAGCTACCTTTTTCATGCTTCCCGTCATAATTGACAGAGAAGCCAAAGTGCTCCCATACATAGGATTTAAATGACGAGGGACGCATTTTGAGTTCTTCTCCGCCGAACGAGCTCGCCATGATACACTTGGGCCGCGTTCGTAAATTCGCTTTGAGAGCGCCGGAGCGCACACTGGGTCCGACGTCATAAAGGGACCAAGTAATTTGATTGGACAAGAGGCATTCCTTGAATGCTGATCAGATTCCAGAGCGAATTTACGAACGCAGCCTTGTTGTTGTGGATTCCCAGCTTCACGTGTAGTGAGTAAACAACGTTTTTTTTTTTTTTTTTGCATTATCAACCTATCATTGCGCTTTAGAGTAAAACAAAGCACGCAACTGTCGCGTCTATCTTTTCATGGCAACTCTACATTGTGATTTACAAGAGATATTAACTAATATTAAGTAATATTATTACTTGTTAAAATTGTGCAATTGATCCGCGGAACACATGCCTCTCACCTCTCATCATCGCCTCTCATCAACGTACCGTGGAGGGCGATCCGTATGGATCACGGATTTTCCGTGATCCGTTACACCCCTAGTTGCCAGTCATTTCAAATCATGAAAATGGAACGAAGCTGAGAGAGTGTAAACAGTTAAAGAGCAGCTACACCCTCAGGATAAAACCGGTTTTGTTTTGTTGTAGAAACTCACCCGGTGGAGTTTGGCGGCCTGGCTCGATCCGAGGAGCGGTCGACGGTGCGGTCAGAGGTCGAGGTGGAGCGCTCAGTAGAGAGACCCTTCCGAATGATCTTCCCCCTGGCCTTCCCTGGTTTGGTCTTTCCTGGACACTCGGCAGACGACGGCGCCTCTTTTGGAGCCGGCCTCTCTTTCGCTCCGCCGCTCTCTCTCGGCGCCGCCGCCGGTCTGTCTCCCGTAGACGCCGCTCTCTCCGAGGACGCCGTGGGCTTCTCCCTCGTAGCGGATCTCTCTCTGGACCGGGACCTCTCTGACTTGGCCGCTCTGTCCGATGTCGCCGCTTTCTCCTTAGAGGTGGTGGATCTCTCCCTGGAGGTGGTGGATCTCTCCTTAGAGGAGGCCGGTCTCTCGCCTGGGTCTGGTACCTTGGCGATAGCTGATTTCTCTCCTATGGTGAGTCTGTCCAGTGAGACTGATCTCCCTGCTCCTCCTCCTCCGACCGACGAGGGTTTCCTCTCCGTCTTCACGGATCGCTCTCCCCCCGACGACGACGTTGTCGTCCTCTCCACCGTCACCGCGACCCTCTCCATCCCGGCTAGTCTCTCTCCGGCCGTCACGGTCCTCTCTCTTGGGACGGCTCCTTCCCCGGAGACTGATCGGTCCCGCTCCCTCTCTCTGTCCCTCTCCGGTGAGGTAGCTGCTCTCTCTCCTCCCGCGGTGGCCAGCGATGCTGGTCTCTCCTCGGTGGGTCTGTCAGTGCTGGTCTTCCTCCCCAGGTCTCTGTTCAGTTTGATCCTCTGAGGGAAGGGCTTGATCTGGAGCTCCATGAGAGGTCTGGGTCTGAAGGACCTGTCCCCGTCTCCTCTGCCCGCCTGGCGGCTCCCTTGGAGGGATATCAGAGAGGGCCTGTCCCCGTCTCCTCTGCCCGCCTCACGGCTCCCTTGGTGGGGGATCAGAGAGGGCCTGTCCAGGGGGGGTGCTGGAGGTGCTAGAGCTCTCTGGGGCTGGGGTTCGGGCCCTGGCCCATCGAACCGGCGTAGCTTGGCATGGGGGGCACCCTGCACCCTCTCCTCTGCTCTCCTGCGTCTCTCGGCCAGGGAGGGGTTGGCTGGGGGAGTGGCGAGGGGGAGGATGGCCCGGGGGAGGATGGCCCGAGGGAGTAGCCCAAGTCCGTGTGGAAGGTCCCTCCTGGGCCGGACATCAAGGGGGGGTTTGAGGGGTTCCTGGTTGAGGTCTCTCCTTGTTCGGACATCGCTGGGGGGTTTGAAGGGTTCCTGGTTGAGGTCTCTCCTGGGCCGGACGTCACTGGGGGGTTTGAGGGGTTCCTGGGGGAGGTTGAGGCTGGTGCGGGACAAATGAGGGGGCTGTTTCGGCAGGCCTCTCACTGAGCTCTTCGCCTTCTCCTTCTCCTTTTCCTTCTCCTTTTTCAGAGACGAATCGTCAGGTTTGGTTCTGGAGGTCTTGGGGAGTTTGGTGGGGGAGGAGGAAGACTCTTTCTTTTTCGACGCTCCGTCGCCCGTCTTCCGTTTGACCTTGTCCCCCTTCACCTTGCTGTCCGTTTTCGTCTTCACCTTTTGGCCCCTCTCTTTCCTGCCCTTCTCTGATTGGGTCTTGCTGGACTTGGGCGGAGTTTTCCCAGCTGGACCTGCGGTTTTATTGGCTGAACCCTTGACGGGGGTGGTGGATGTTTTAGTGGAGACAGAAGGGGCTTTGCTGGGGGTAGGGAGGTCATCCATTGGCTCGTCCCTGACGGGCGTGGCGTCCCCGCGGTCCGCTGACTGCTGCGGCTCCGCGTCGTCCCCGTTCCTCTTCTTCTTCAGTTTCTTGGGCTTCAGGGTTTTCGAGCCGCCCTCCGAGGTCTTAGCCCCGCCCTGCGCGCCGCGCTCTTTACTCGCGCCCCCCCGAGCGCCAGAAGCTGAGGGGAGAGAGGAGGGGGGCCCGTGGTGAGGTCTGTGTGGCCCGGGGACGCCCCTCTCCCCCCTCCGCCCCCTACCCTGGGGGGAGTAATCCCTGGGCTGAGGGGAGAGCCCCCGCTCCCGACTGCCCCCATGGGGGCGCCCCCCCCGGTGGTGCAGGGAGGGATGGGAGTTGTAGTCCTTGTAGTACTTGTTGTACCAGTCTCTGTACTCTCTCTCCCACTGGCGGTAGCTGTCCCTCTCCCAGCGCTCGCGGCCCCCGGGGCTGAGGTCGGGGCGACCTTTGGGCTCATAGGGGGGCGGCTCCCTGGGAGGCGGTTTGCGCCCGCCCGGGCTGCTGCGGCCCCCCTTGTAGCCCCCCGGGGAACGGGAGCGGGAGCGGAAGGTGCCGCCGCCGCCCCCCCCTCCTCCGTCGCCGCCCTCCCAGCCTCCCCGGTAAGGGGGGGTGCGCGGCGAGCCAGACCGGCGGTAACCGTAGGAGCCGCGGGAGCGCGAGCGGGACCGGGTGCGGGAGCGGCCGTAGCTGCGGCTGCGGCCCCCCCGGCCGTTCTCCCGGCGGAACGGGGAGCGCGCGTACGAGCGGGAGCGGGACCGGGACCGGCTCGGCGTGTAGGAGAACGACCTGGACCTGGATCTGGAGCGGGACCTGGAGTAACTTCTACTGAAGGGGGAACGACTGTAGGACCTGGACATGAGAGGAGGAGGAGGGGAGAGAGAGAGAGAGAGAGAGAGAGAGAGAGAGGGAGAGAGAGAGAGAGAGAGAGGGAGAGAGAGGGAGAGGGGGAGAGAGAGGGATATATAATAGAGAAGGGGAAGATCAAAACGAGGTAGAAAGGAATACAAGTCAGTGCCGTTTGATCAATCTGTGTGTAAGTCGTATGACATCGTTCCAACAATCTGTGCCTCTCAGGAGAGGGGGGAGGGGCGTCACCTGGAGTAGGACCTCCTCCGCCTCTTGGGGGCGCCCCGGTACTTCAACAGCTCCTTCTCAAAGTCTTTGGTGAACTCGTCCAGCTTTGACGTCACCCTGGCAAGACACACACAGAGAGAGAGAGAGAGAGAGAGAGAGAGAGAGAGAGAGAGAGAGAGAGAGAGAGAGAGAGAGAGATGAGACCGGACATCCCATGAGAAGTTGGGCACACTATGGGCAAAATCTCACATCACAGAAGCCCCCCGCCCGACCCCTTCTACGGCGGAGTAGTTACTCACTCCTCCTGATGGTGGCGCCGCTGCCTGTAGAACTCCTCCTTGGAGAGAGGGGGTCCGGTGAGGGGCAGGGGCCCGTGGCTGAGGGGGGGCTGGGGGACCGGGGGGGCCCAGGGGGCGCTGACTCCAGGCGGCCCGAGGGGGTAGAGGGACTGGGGGGGGTAGTTGACAGGGGGAGGGGGGTTACCCGGGCCGGTGGCGTACGGAGGGGGGTATGACTGGGGGGGCATGGAGAGGGGGGGGGGCGGGTAGTGGGACGGGGCCTGGAAGAGGGGGGGTGCGAGGGAGGGGGCGGGGGGCATCTGCATCCGTGGTGGGGGGAGGTCACCTCGAAGCCGGAAGGGTCTGAGAAGAAGAGAGGAGAGAGGAGGAGAGGAGAGGAGAGGAGAGGAGGGGAGAGGAAAGGTTCAGTTTCAGGTGAATTAACAGCATCAAATCAACACTTCCAAAACGTCCCCAGTCTAACTCACCTGTCCCAGGGGGGCCGGGGGCCTCCTCTGTGGCCATGGGGGCCTTGGGGGCGCACCTGCTGACCTGGGGGGATGGAGGGATGGAGGGCTGGGGACGGAGGAGAGGAAGGAGAGACGAGAGGCAGATTAGAGAGGTCTCTAGTTAGTTCAGTTCAACTAATACTACTACTATTATTATTATTATTATTATTATGTATATTATATCTATAAGTATATGTATAATATGACATAGCCAGTCTCTTACCTGGATGAGGAGGGGGAGGATGTGGAAGCCTTATTGGCGGTGGGTGACCAATCATGGGTAACCCCCTTTGGTGGTAGCCCTAAGGGACCAATCAGAGAGGAAGGAAATTCATGTGACCCGTTAACTGGACTTGCAGTTGAGTTTGTTTTCAGTCTAATTACCACACATCACTTCACATCACAAGGCTTCTATGACAACTTATAACAGGTCATAAATCCTCTATAAACACTGTCATAAATCCTCTATAAACACTGTCATAGCCTCTATAAACACTGTTATAGCCTCTATAAAACACTGTCATAGCCTCTACAAACACTGTCATAGCCTCTACAAACACTGTCATAGCCTCTACAAACACTGTCATAGCCTCTATAAACACTGTCATAGCCTCTATAAACACTGTCATACAATCCTCTATAAACACTGTCATAGCCTCTACAAACACTGTCATAGCCTCTATATACACTGTCATAGCCTCTATAAACACTGTCATAGCCTCTACAAACACTGTCATAGCCTCTATAAACACTGTCATAGCCTCTATAAACACTGTCATAGCCTCTATAAACACTGTCATAGCCTCTATACAGGGTTCCCACACTTTTTCACCAATGATTTTCCAAAACTTTTCCATAATATTTTACCTAATTTCCATGACTTAGTTTATAGAGCGCAATAATGAGCCTCAGCAGTGTAGCAAAAATGTAGCATGGTTAATGTAAGGGAAGTTGTGTCTATCCAACATTACCACCTATCCTGGGGCATTGCGCAATGGCGTTGGAGTCTATGGCACCCATACAGGTGCAGTGCAATAAATTAGAATATCGTGGAAAATGACTTGGATTCTGTGCCTCTCCGCTCTTCCTCCAGCCCCGACCAAATGAACATACTTTTCAGAAGGCCGACATTTCTGTATTAAAAATTTTTTAATTGGTTTTATCATTCTAATTTTTCTGAGATACTGACAGACAACTTACAGCTCATTCGTTTTCATGAGCTGTAAGCCATAATCATCACAATTACAAGAAATAAAGGCTTGCAATATGTCACTTTGTGTGTAATGAATCTATAGCCTATTATATGAGTTTCACTTTTTGAATTGAATTACTGGAATAAATTTACTTTTCTTTTTTACTTACATGCTTTTCCATGATATTCTAATTTATTGAGCTGTACCTGTATTCTTGTATTCAATTATGTCACGTCATATTAGTTTGAACGGTCTATTGGTGCAGGATTGCGGTAACACTTTTTTAAATTTGTAATTTTAATTTGTAATAAGCTTATGTAATCCCAAATGGAACTATCAAGTGTTGCATATCATTGTATTCAGCTCAAAATGCTCTTTTGTGGTATGTTATCATATATAATTTTAGGAGACTATGTGTATTTCAAAATGACCACAAAAGCAACATACAAAATAAAACAAAAAACAGTTCTAAAACTTTACAATATGTATTGATTACAAACTGTACAGAATGAGATAGAAGACTTTTGGATGTTGAAAATTGTTCTATGAGGCCTTAGGTATAAATACACTAAAATAAAACACTCCACACAAGTATATAACTATAGACAAAACTGTTAGCTCAGTTCACAGACGTTTTTGGACAGAATTCACATTTCAAAGCAGTTTCTTATTCATTTCTTTGTATGTGTCTGAAAGCCCTGTGGAGGACATGGTGCGTTCTGGTCTGCAGGTGCAGCTAGACTGTGGACAGAAACTAAACAATGGTCCTTTTGAAGCCAACTGGCCCAGATTTATTTCCTGCTAAGGGACTAAGCAATAATAAGAATATAAGAACATCAAAACTAATGAACCTCCTCCCTTCTCCAGGCCACATTACTATACTGACCCCCAGCAGTGTTTTTCATCTCTTGTCTTCTCTCCTCACCACGGCATCGCGAACTATACAAACTAATTATTATAGGCTATACGATAGCCAGCAAGTAGGACGAATCTGCAAATCACATGGATAGGCTGTGATATACAAAAAGATCTACCTACTGCCGATCATTATTATGTAGCATTAGCGAACAAGCAAGTTAGGTGGCATCGCACTACATGAAAACATTACCTCCGATTGGCTCGTCGATATAGAGACTTCTGGTTGGTCTAGACGCGGTTATTATACAACAGTGTTCGTTCCATGTCGCCGGCGACATGCTCGGTGAACATATTTTAAACACAATGTATATTTCCAAAACTTTTCCAAAACAGTTAAGTTAATTCCATAACTTTTCCAGACTGGAAAATAGTTTTTCAAATTCCATAACTTTTCCAGGAATTTCATGACCGTGGGAACCCTGTCTATAAACACCGTCATAGCCTCTATAAACACTGTCATAGCCTCTATAAACACCGTCATAGCCTCTACAAACACTGTCATAGCCTCTATACACACTGTCATAGCCTCTACAAACACTGTCATAGCCTCTATATACACTGTCATAGCCTCTATAAACACTGTCATAGCCTCTACAAACACTGTCATAGCCTCTATAAACACTGTGATAGCCTCTATACACACTGTCATAGCCTCTATACACACTGTCATAGCCTCTACAAACACTGTCATAGCCTCTATAAACACTGTCATACAATCCTCTATAAACACTATCATGCCTCTATGAACACTGTCATAGCCTCTACAAACACTGTCATAGCCTCTACAAACACTGTCATAGCCTCTACAAACACTGTCATAGCCTCTACAAACACTGTCATAGCCTCTATATACACTGTCATAGCCTCTATCAACACTGTCATAGCCTCTATCAACACTGTCATAGCCTCTATAAACACTGTCATAGCCTCTATAAACACTGATAGCCTCTATACACACTGTCATAGCCTCTATCAACACTGTCATAGCCTCTATAAACACTGTGATAGCCTCTATACAGTATACACACTGTCATAGCCTCTATAAACACTGTCATAGCCTCTATCAACAGTCATACAATCCTCTATAAACACTGTCATAGCCTCTATAAACACTGTCATAGCCTCTACAAACACTGTCATAGCCTCTATAAACACTGTCATAGCCTCTACAAACACTGTCATAGCCTCTATAAACACTGTCATAGCCTCTATAAACACTGTCATACAATCCTCTATAAACACTGTCATAGCCTCTATAAACACTGTCATACAATCCTCTATAAACACTGTCATAGCCTCTATCAACACTGTCATACAATCCTCTATAAACACTGTAATACAATCCTCTATAAACACTGTCATAGCCTCTATGAACACTGTCATAGCCTCTATAAACACTGTCATAGCCTCTATGAACACTGTCATAGCCTCTATGAACACTGTCATAGCCTCTATAAACACTGTCATACAATCCTCTATAAACACTGTCATAGCCTCTATGAACAGTCATAGCCTCTATGAAGGGTAATGAGAGGTCTCACCTCAGGTCCCCTCAGGTCTTGAAGTCTCTCTGGTTCTTCGTGCAGCATAGCAGGGCCACTCTCAGTCTCACTGAAACACAACAACCAGTTATCAATATTACTGTGACCTGCAATCCAACTCTGTCTTCTCTGCGTGTGTGCGTGTGTGTGTGTCCACACGTGTCATTAACTCTTACAAGGATTATTTTTCTGTAGTCATGACGACTCACCCGGGAGGCAGGGGCTCGTTCTGATTGGCGGAGCGCTGTGGAGAGCGGCGGTGGTCGGGGACGGGCTCCGGGACTGGCTCGGGGGGGGCGGACACCTCCGGCGCCTCGAAGGCGGGTGGGGGGATGACGGCGGCGGCGGGCGGGGGGAGGAGCGTGGGGGCGGCGGGGGCGGCGGCGGCGGCGGCGGGGGGAGGAGGGGGGGTGTTGGAGGCGGGAGTGGGGCGCAGGGCGTTGGCCAACAGGGGGTCTTGCTGGCGAGAGTTGGCCACGAGAGGGTCCTGCTGCCTGGAGGGGAGGGGCCTGAGAGGCTGGGGGCGCGGCTGGGGCGGGGCCGAGGACTGGAGCTGGGCCTTGCGAGCCGGTTTGGTGTAGCCGGACTCGTTCTTAAAGTTGTTCACAGCCTTGAGAAAGAGAAGGAGATGGGGGGAAAGAAATGGATGTAACGGGGTTCCCACACCTTCTGAAACATCAAATTCAAGCACCTTTCAAGGACTTTCAAGACTCAATTCCCTCAAATTCAAGCATAGTTTGAGACAGACCTAGATGAGAATTTATATAATAGGAACTATCCGCTCACAGACAACAATTAAAAAGAGAGGCTTGAATGTGTGAACACTAGATGGTCTCTTGCCTTCTCTACCACAGCACAGCAAAACAATATATTGTGAAATATGTGTCAAGATAAGCAATACAGAGACTTATTTACTAGTTGACGAGCTAAGTAAAAAACGAGAGGGGGAATTCAAGCACTTTCAATGACTCATGTCTATTTTCAAAAACTTTTAAGACCTTGATTATCATTTTTTTGCCCAACTTTCAAGGATTTCAAGGACCCGTGGGAACCCTGCTAATAGTTCAGAGTGGATTGGGTGCAGGATCAGACGTAGGGCGACACACAGAGATCTGTACCTGTCGTAGGAACTTGTTGGCGATGAGGTTGTCGGGCGAGACGTCCGACTGTTTGCAGGAGAAGCAGGTGTGTTCCTCTGAGTCCAGCAGGTTGGTCCTGATACCTGAGGCCAGACGGACAGAATCACAACCGCTGTTATGACGTCTTGCCGTCCTGAGAAGAAGCAGCTTCCGCACACTCAAAACTGTGCAAGAAAATCTGTGTTATGGTGGTATTTCATAGGCCTTCAGGCATGCCTGAAGAAGGTCTATGAAAGACCGCAATAAAACATAGATTTTTTTTTTTACAGTTTTGAGTGTGCGGATGCTGCTTCTTTCCATTTGATACTCCGGCACCTCAGCTAAGTCTATAAGTAAAATAAAGGTGAAGCTCAAGTAGCTGCGTGCTAGGAGAGGCTGAACGTGTCTGACGCAGGGCGTCAGTGCCTTGCTCAAGGACACCGACACATGGCCAGCCGGGGTTCCAACCACCGAACTTGAAACCATTAGACGCCGGCTCTACCTCCTGAGCCCTGGCTCCCGATAGCAGCTCGCATCAGATTCAAGACCCTGGTGCGGGCCTACCAGGCAGTTAAAGGGACCGCCCCTGCCTATCTGCAGGCAATGGTCACCCTCCAAACATCAGCCCGTTCACTCCGCTCCTTCACCTCTGCTGGCCGACTGGCCCCACCACCTCTACACCAACACGGCAGTCATGCTGCCCGATCACGTCTCTTCACTACACTGGCTCCCCGCTGGTGGAATGAGCTTCCCACGGGTGTCAGAACTGAGTCACTCCCCATCATCCGTCGGAGACTGAAGACCTCCATCTCTTCAGGTTACACCTTAACTGCTCCTCCTGAGACATCTACTACCCCTGAGCACTGTGTCTCCTGAGACACCTGCTTTCCCCTATACTGTCTCTCCCGAGATTTGTACTTCCCCCTTGTTCTGTTTCTCCAAACATTTTTAAATAATAATAATTATTTATTCTTCTAGCACAACGACTGCCAATGGCCCGGGGCCTGAGCTAGATTACTCTTCCTGCTAGAACTGGTGAATTGATAATTCACTTGCTTAGTCAAATGTATCGATGGTAAGTCTCTTTGGAATAAGGCGTCTGATAAATGCCAAACATGTCAATGTCATGTAAATGAGCCACAGCCGCCCCTGTATGTGGATGGGACTGATGACCACGGCTACAGTGGATGGTTATCTGGACGGGTGGTCCTCAACGTTCCATCTCTCAGTCAGCCATTGGGGTCCTTACAGATGGAACATCCACATAGATATCCACTCACAGAGCACTTTATTAAAAACACTATACTAATCGGAAACATTCCTTTGAAATTCTGGTCCACTTTCAAGCTGTGAGTCTCCCGTTTTACCACATCCCAAAGGTGTTCTATTGGATTCAGACATTGTGACATGGTGCATTATCATGCAGGAAGTAGCCATTAGAATATGGCTACATTGTGGCCATGAAGGGCTGCACATGGTCAGAAACAACACTCAATTCAAGCGATGATTGATTGGTATTAAAGGGCCCAAGAAAACATTCCCCACGCCATGACACCACCTCCACCAGCTTGGACTGTTGACGGGTGTTCCTAATAAAGTGCTCAGGGAGTGTGCATCTCTGTTTCTATGGGTGCGTTCGGAAATTCAGACAGATGTGTCTGTGTGTGATGTAATAGAAGGGTGTGTGTGTGTGATGTAATAGAGGTGCCTGTGTGTGATGTAACAGAGGTGTCTGTGTGTGATGTAACAGAGGTGTCTGTGTGTGATGTAACAGAGGGGTGTCTGTGTGTGATGTAGTGTTGTCACGATACCAATATTTTACCCTGCGATACTATACCAGCCCAAGTATCACGATACTGAGTAGTATCGCGATACCGCGGCACTTTTGTAACACTTTTTATTTTTATGAACATGCAATGTATTTATACAAGTTACAATAACTTAATGAGTGGTGCATGAATAACATGCATGTAATGCATTACACTGTAACTCTACAGGTAAGTAAAAGTACTGAAACCGATATTTTTGTGAATAACATGTTTATTAATAAGTAGTTTGAAACATCAAACAGACCAACTGGCCTTTTGCAAGAGTATAGCAAAGTAGGTGTGTGTGTGTGTGTGTGTGTGTGTGTGTGTGTGTGTCTGTCTGTCTGTCTGTCTGTCTGTGGGGTCTTTTTCACGAACTTGAAAAGTAAAAGCAAACACTGGCATATCAAAAATATAGAGGGCTACTTCCAAGTTTAGATGTAATAAGCTCATGAGGTAAATGTATATGTTCATACAAAGGCTACACAGCAGCAGGATGATGATCAGTGATGATGTATAAATGTATCATAATGTCAATGATTCACTAAATTAGACGCAATTATGTTACGAGGCCGAGAATTTTAGTAGAATAGTTTTGCTGTGATATGATTGGACAATTTCTATTTTGGGGCGTGGCTTAGCGATAGGTCCATTGCATTTTATCAACATAAAAGTGGTTGTCAGATACATTAGAAAATATGACATTGGAAATATCCCCATGCTCTGAATGCATTAAAAACTGAAACTTGTTTATCATTCTAAACGGAGATAGAACCTTATCATTCTAAACGGAGATAGAACCTTATCATTCTAAACGGAGACAGAACCTTCTCATTCTAAACGGAGACAGAACCTTCTCATTCTAAACGGAGACAGAACCTTCTCATTCTAAACGGAGACAGAACCTTCTCATTCTAAACGGAGACAGAACCTTCTCATTCTAAACGGAGATAGAACCTTATCATTCTAAACGGAGATAGAACCTTATCATTCTAAACTCACGACTTGTTCTTGATTTGCTATTATTATTTCCTCCGGTTCAAGTAGGGGGGGGGGGGTACCGTACCGGCGGCGTGTATCCCCCGACAACCACGTGGGTTTTGATTGACTCCGCGGACTAACCAATCAGCGTAAACCGGCTGAATTCTTTTTACTCGCGCCCAGACAGACATCCAGATAACGTCAATATGGTAATATTGTGACTGCGGAGATGTGCGCGAGCAAACAAACTGCGATCTGTCACAACGGTGTCGCGAGCCAGTCTTGTCCTCATTAGCAGAACCAGTGAATTTGGTAATAGAGGTAACACATTGCCCCGCTGGTACCGTGTTCAACACGGTAGTATAGTATTCCACGGTAGTACCGTTGTATAAAGCTTATGGTATAGTAGGCACCGTGACATTTTGGCACCGCGGTATATCGTTGGTACCGGTATATCGTGCAACACTAGTGTGATGTAACAGAGGGGTGTCTGTGTGTGATGTAACAGAGGGGTGTCTGTGTGTGATGTAACAGAGGGGTGTCTGTGTGTGATGTAACAGAGGGGTGTCTGTGTGTGATGTAACAGAGGGGTGTCTGTGTGTGATGTAACAGAGGGGTGTCTGTGTGTGATGTAACAGAGGGGTGTCTGTGTGTGATGTAACAGAGGGGTGTCTGTGTGTGATGTAACAGAGGGGTGTCTGTGTGTGATGTAACAGAGGGGTGTCTGTGTGTGATGTAACAGAGGGGTGTCTGTGTGTGATGTAACAGAGGGGTGTCTGTGTGATGTAACAGAGGGGTGTCTGTGTTAGGGCTGCACGATTAATCGATTTTAAATCGAAATCGCGATTTGAAATGACGCGATTAGCTAATTGCAAAGCCTGCGATTTGCCTGCGTTTTTTTCTTTTTTTTTTTTTGCCATTTAGCAGACGCTTTTTTAATCCAAAGCGATTTACAATTACGAATTACAGGGACATTCCCCCTGGAGTAACTGAGGGCTAAGTGCCTTACTCAAGGGCACACTAGTAGTGGTGTGGTTTCAGGCGGGATTTGAACTCACAACCTTCCGATCACAAGTCCAACTCACTATGTGTTTCTCAACCCTCTCCTCGGGGCGCCCCAGCCGCTCCACATATTTGATCTGTTCCACCACCAGCACACCTGATTCAACTAATCAAGTCCAAATCATAATTGCTTTGGACTTGATTAGTTGAATCAGGTGTGCTGGTGGTGGAACAGATCAAATATGTGGAGCGGCTGGGGCGCCCCGAGGAGAGGGTTGAGAAACACCACTACCCGTATGGGATACGTCATACAGCGCGTCGGATTCAACGTCAATGAACGTCAACGTCAATGAACGTTAAAAAAAAAGACACTTGTTGAGAGAAACAAAATGGTGTTGCTGTTTAAAAAAACCATAAATAAATATGTTGTCCCAATTCATATCTTTTAAGTTCTCATCCTTGCATTAGAATTAGAGCAGTTAATAGTTTGATGGTATCATGTGGTAATGCTCTCTGAAAATAGGTGATAGATAGATTCATCCAATCACCTGCCAAGTATTTTTTGAAAGTACCTGCCCTTTTCCAAACAGCTTCCAATTAAGCTTTCCTAGATGGTTGTGTGAAACAAACCACCTGAGTCAGGTTAGTAATGCTCCATCACATGTTTTAATCTGAAGCTTGATTTTAAAGCAACCCAACTTTAAAGCAACCCAATGTAAGTTTAGTTCTTTCACTCGTAGCTCGGGCTGTGGGGGTGCTAGAGGAGGGAGCCTCTAAGTCCCCTGAAGACGTACAAACAAACTGCACGTTGATACGACCTTCCTAGCCGGAGATATGGCCACACTTTACAAAAACTCCCTTTTTTTTTTTTTTTTGCTATTTAAAAAAATAATAATCGCAAATTAATCGCAATCGCGATATCTGTCCAAATAATCGCAATTCGATTTTTTCCCCAAATCGTGCAGCCCTAGTCTGTGTGTGATGTAACAGAGGGGTGTGATGTCACAGAGGGGGTGGACTCACAGTCGTCACAGTAACTGTTGCCACAGCAGGGGATCACCACGGCGTCGGCCATCAGGTCGTTGCAGATGGGACAGAGCAGCTCGTCAGGGATGGGGTCCGACTCGTCCTCCGAGGACGACTGCTCCCGGGGGACGAACGGGGGACGCTCCTTCTTCCCCAGCGCGTACGCCTCGCTGTGTAGACACACACACACACACAGCATTAACCACCATTTCACCACGTGACCTCAATCACAAACACATGAAGATACGAGATGAAGAGTGTGAAAGTGTGTGAGTGTGTGTGTGAGACGTACGCATCTATGGCAGGTATGGCGTATTCTCCAGTGCTGGTCAGCATGGCCCCTTTAGTCCCCGGCTCTGCCTTGACCATGAAGCTTTGAGGAATACCTTTACTGGTCCTCACCGGCTTGGGAGCCTCCACACTCTTATCCTAACACACACACAAAAAAAGATAGAGAGAGAGAGAGAGAGAGAGAGAGAGAGAGAGAGAGAGAGAGAGAGAGAGAGAGAGAGAGAGAGAGAGAGAGAGAGAGAGAGAGAGAGAGAGAGAGAGAGAGAGAGAGAGAGAGAGAAGGAGGCAGAACCAATCCATCACCCTCAGTGGAAAAAAATGTGCTGTATCTGAGAAGGACTCAGATGTATTGCTGTGCAGTGTGTATGCCGTTTTGGTCCCAGCGACATAGAGCATTACATAACAGACTTTGCAACAGGGGATTGTGCAGCAGGTAACCCAGGTAACCTCCCGCAGTGCTCGGCCAGTCAGTGTTTGGCTCAACCACTCAGACTACCCGTGAGAGTGACGTGTGAATTTCTTGTGTCACGTAGTTCTGTTTATTTTCAGGTTATTCTTTTCCGTAAAAGTCGGTAACACGGGGCAACTGGTGTCAGTAATAGGACATCATATTTTTGCTGACATCACAGTAAGTCTACATCACCCATAAGCATCAGTGTATAGGGATATGCTTGTTTATAAAGCTCTCACTGGCACAGCACCAGAATATCCGAAAGACCTTTTGCTAGCATATCAGCCCAATAGAGCTCTCAGGTCTTCTGACTCTGGTTTTCTCTGTGTACCATATGTACAAAAGAAGAGATTTGGTGAGGCTGCATTCTCATTTTATGCACCCAAATTGTGGAATGCACTGCCAGTTCACATTAGGGATGCAACCTCAACAAATATGTTCAAGTCAAGAGTAAAGTATAAATGACTAAATAATTTAATTATGATTATATAATGATTGGAGCACTTTGAGCTGCAACGTTTGCAGGAAAAACGCTATACAAATAAAAAGTACTTATTATTATAAGAATCAGTGTATATTCATAATGAAAGAAAGTTAGAGCAGCGATCCGTGGGCGTCCCTCTCCATGCAGCGTGCGCAGGTTATGTATCAGGTTAGTATCAGGTTAGTATCAGGTTAGTAACAGGTTATGTAACAGCCGTGAGTCCACGTTCAGCCTGCCTCAGCTCCTACGCTCAAACCCTGGCGCTCAACGGGCTGTCTCTCAAACAGGCACAATAGAAAAAGTAACGCTAGGTTGAGGATGGATTTAACAGGCAATTATAGAGTGGCTCGGTTGGTAGAGCGCAGCGCTAACAACACTTTAAGTTGTGGGTTCGATTCCTACTGGGACCATACGTGCAGAAAAATGTACGCGCCCACCGCTATGTAAGTCGCTTTGGATGCGAGTGTCAGCTAAATGGCATATATAATATTATAATTATAATAATTATTATTATGAATAGTCAGCTGCCTTGCACAATCTGTGCTCTCAACAACCTCCAACTCACCCAAATCTGTGGGCTGATTTCAAATGACACTGTTTAATAATTAAAGCACGGTCAATTCACACATCCACACGGAACAAACCACTCGTGTTGTCAAAACTACAAACAGGAGCTTTTCTAGGCAACGACTTTGAGTGTGTGTGGAGCGAGGGTTAACTCGGGGTCAGGACGGGGACAGGGCGGAGAGCGACGGAGGGCCTGAGGATCACGCTACATCAGTTGTCAAAAAGAAACAATCGATCGACTGCTTTCAAACAATACTGTCGCTGAGCCGCTAATGAACGGGCGACACTACCAACACGGGGCATGAGAGAGGCAGCGAGCCCGCTAGTCTGAGAGACAGACGGGTGGGGGGGAACATCTGATATGCTGGGCTTCTGTTGGAAACCTTTCTGTGGGCTATTCTTGGGCTGTTCCTTCCCCGGGATCCGCTTTCCCACCTCGTGACAATGTCATTGTTAAAAACGGCCCAGCCCTGAAGTCATTCAGACAGTTACTGTAGGTTACCGTCAAAACGGTACCTCGCACAGACTACGCACCCCTGCTTCTCAATTCTACTGTAGTACGACTTGTTTCCGCTCTAGTGCGACGACCATCACTTTATTATCACCCAAGTTACTTATTTTACTTGACTCTATTATTGTGATTTTGTATCTTGCTGCAATCCCAATGTGGAAGAACCTAAGCCAAAGATGTTTACTCTTGTGTACTTGTACATCTAATAAAGGTCATTGTGATTCTCCCGTTCACTGTGACTCCCACCCAGCTATGGACTAACCCGAAATCTGTGGGCTGCTTTTAAGAACGCTATTGAATATTGTACGATCCACGCGAATAAAATAAGCATAGGCTGTGATGTAGTCTAGGAACATCGGCTTACAGACCTTCGTCTCGTCGAGCAGCACGTGTGGAAGAGCCTGTGGGGGTGGAGGGGGATAGAGAGCCACTGTGTGCAGGATCATGTTTTTAATGCTCCTAATTATTTCGGAGCTCACACAGGCTACAAAAGCGGATGTCGGACCTTTCAAGGACTTTCAAGACTCAATTCCCTCAAATTCAAGGACCCAACACGGCACAGTTAGAGAGAGAACTAGTTGACGAGCTAGTAAAAGTAAAACACTTTGATTTCTGACCTTGATTTCTTTTTCACAAACTTTCAAGGATTTCAAGGACCCGTGGGAACCCTGATTCAAATAACACTGTCTTGGGATGCCAATCAAATCCTAGGCTGTTCCGTTTTGTTTTTGTTTTTTTTGCCATCACGCATTAGTCAGCCGACAGGCCGGAGCTGACGTCTTGAAACATTCATATGTGCAGCCCTGGGTTTCCGTTAACCGGTAATTACCGGTCTTTGTCCGGTAAAATCTGTTGAAGTCCGACATATTTAAACCTCTTCGGTCATAATGTCCGGTGAAAATAATTCCCTCTAAGCACAATTTGAATACAATTTGCTAAAAATAATTTGTCACATATTCTGATTCCTTCTACATTAAAAAAGACGAACATATTGGCTATATTTTTTTATTTGATTATTAACTCATTGACTGCCAAAGACGCCAATTGGCGTCTTATAGAATAGTAACGTTGACTGCCAAAGACGCCAATTGGCGTCTTATAGAATTTTTTTTTTTTTCGCAGGGATCGCGTTATTGACATGTTCTACACCTAGCGAGTGAATTTCAGACTTGGGTGTAATGTATTTCGGTCCCAGATGGGGGCAGTAGTTTGATAAAAGCCTGGAGAAGGAAGTGGCTTGCTGTGGGTTGTAGTAATGGCGAAACGGATCAGGGTATGTGCCAAACGCGGCGCGGAGCATTGCGGCGCGGAGCATTGCGGCCATCGCGCGACTCTTCAAACAGTTCAGAGTCGGATGATACAGAAAAAGTAAAAAAAAAAAAAAAAAAGAAGTTCTGCAGAAAAAGCTTGTTTTCTCTGTTTATTGGTCAAAATCAGGTGTTTTTGCTGAAACCACCCTATGTTCTACGGCCGATTTCTAAACCCTCAAAGAGGCTAGAAACAAACTTTCTTTTTCTGATGAAAGAAGAGAGTCTAAAGTTTTGGTAGATATGTTCAATGTTTATGTAGTCCGAAAAGTCAATATTTGGTGGGTCTTCAAAGTTCAGCGAAAATGCCCCAAAAGTCTGGCAGTGTGGAGCTCTCCGCTCTGAACATGGCTGGCAGTCAAAGAGTTAATGTGTAGACTAGCCTACGCGATGAACAAACAGCGGCAGGGTTGCCAGATGGGATTGACAATTTACAGCCTAACTAGTCCGCTAAATAACCGCTAAACCCAGTAGCCCATTCGGCGGTAACCCGACTCATCTGGCAACCCTGTCTCACAAGTAGTAGTTTGTGGTTTGCGGAGAGTGAGGGTACCTTTCGGGAGTTGTGAGGGAGAAATTCGTCAGTTAATTTAGTTTGATCTAGTCTAAATAAAACCACTGCAGTGACCGGAGTCAAGGTTATTGTTCTGCGTGTTTTGGATGTGCTAGAGCACAGTGAATGACCACCGAGGGCCGTGAGATGCGGCTAGTAAAGGACGCTAGCCATCTCCTCCCCGTTCATTGATTGAGCCTGCCGTGCCCGTTCCAGCCCTGAGTCGGGAGATTCAGAGTACAACATCCCCCTGGCTACCTTTTCTACTCCCCCTGGCTACCTCTTCTACTCCGGGAGTTTCCATTGAACTTTCCTCCTCTACATTCGTCCATCTCCACGTGCGCTACTATCGACAACCTGGGCTACTAGTACCATTAGATTAGGATTGATTAGATTAGGTTGACAATACCACACTACATTTGAGTTTAGGGATATCAATGTTATATATTTGTGTATGTTTTATCTTTATGTATTAAATGTTATAATTGTTCCACATTTGAGACCTGTCTTCCCCCCCCCCCCCCAGTCGGTGTCCATCATTTTAGTTCAATTTAGTCTATCTATAGTGTTAGAGTTTAATTTGTGCCACTAAATTGAAATAGTCCACGGGTGTGTATCCCCCCGATACATCCTCCCCATTCTCATACTCCCGAGTCCGAGTAAGTATGATTTGACAGGCAGCTAGACTTAATGCCTTCCCAATCAGCGAGACGTGGTTATAGAAATGACGTTGTTTTATTGATAGAAAGGGTAAAACTGGAAAGAGAATATAGAAAACTTACATTACTGTCGTGAAACTATTTAACACACTTCAGTTAACGTAATGTGGAGTCCGTTCATTGATCGATCGATGCGGTCTGTTCAAATAGCCATCAAAAGCTAAACTAGGCATACTTAAAATGACCAATTACATACTCAAATACCATTAATGCAATTGAAATAAACATCTTAAAGTGGCCTACAGTCGTAATTCAAAGTAGCAAAGGTGACTAGGCTGCCCAGTGTGGCGCGCGTGCAGCCCTGGACATATGCCATAGTAGCGCATGCGAATCATGAAAGACTATATTATTAATTATATAGTTTGCATCTAATCGTATCGGATGAGAAATAGACATTAAATGGCATAGGCCTACACAACAGCTAATCACCGCGACAAACACCTATATTATATTTTAATATGATGACCGGAATTTCTCCCGTTTGTCCGACACATTGAAATCTTCCCGGACACGTTGACCGGCACCAATTTTTTATAACGGAAACCCTGGTGCAGCCACTACCTGTGATAATCTGACACCTTAATCCTCTATCATGGTAGGATACTTATACAAGGTGCAGAGGTTTATCTCTCTGAGAGACATAACACTTATCTATATTTTTGTATTCATTGTCTATTATCTTGTTTGAATGTTTATTTATTTATTTTCTCTCTATATATGTATCTATTCTTGTCATTTTTATTTTCTTACTATCCTCCTTCTAGCATTTTTAATGCTATATGTAAAGCACTTTGAATTGCCCCTTGCCTTACAGGAGAGAGGGGATGGGTGGCTCAGGAGGGAAATGCTTGTTTGGCCTTTAGTTAAAGCAGTTGACCCTCCGTAAGACAGGTTAGGTTTACTGCCAGGGGTATTAGTAGTGTGTCATGTGTGCGGGAGTTGCGTGTGCAAGCGTGCGTACCACTTGCATAGGGCAGTGTCGTATGTAGTGGCCACTCTTCCCACAGCGGTAGCATGTGTAGTGGGCTGGAGGGGGTCCCAGGGCCTTCTTGGAGTAACTGAGGAGAAACGCAACAATAATACTTCATATTATATTCATATCATATTTTCATTGATCAAATCTCAAAGCGCATTGAACTGAGTTCTAAACTGTGTGTTTCGTCCTGTTTGGCAACATGACATGCTTCACACAGACATTAATAGAAGACAGTTTGTGAGGTGTGTTCACTTGATCCAAGTGGACAACACGATACACAAGACCGTCTGTGTGTGTGTACTCACTGTATGGGGTCGTAGTCGTGGTTGGACTGGGAGATCATGGCTCTGATCTTGTCGTCCTCTGAGGCGTTGGCCTCGGCCAGGTTGGCAGTCTGAGATGGAGGCGAGGGTGAGGAACGAGAGACAGACAGTGGTGAGAGGAGGAGGGGTACGGGTGAGGGGAGAGGACAACCAAGAATTGACATTGGCATCAGTTTCATTTGGTGGGGGAAAAAAGGTGGGATAACAGGGCATACGGATACTGGATGTCACACACACACACACACACACACACACACACACACACACAGTACCTTGGAGAGCTGGGCCAGTGACATAGACGGAGAGGAGTCAGTCTGGAGGAGAATCAGAATAATGATCAGGACAACAGAGTTAACGTGCAGACAACGCTGGCGACCTCAGGACCACCGACACAGTTCAAACCCCCGGCATGCCCCGCGGACCAGAACACAGCATCGCCTCCTGACCCGTGCCTGCCCTCAGCTTGCCTCAGGGGGGGTGTGGGTAGGGGGGCTAGTTAAAGCCTGAGACTGGAGGAGAATCTCAAAATACCTTTCCTCAATTCCTCTCATCCCTTTCTCTTTCACCGGCACAACCGAGGTTGGCTCACCTCTGACTCTCTCCTCCGGTGCACTTTTGGGAAGGAGAAGGAGAGGCGGAATGGAGGAAGACTTGAGTCATTCCCCCCCCCCCCCCTCAACCATGTCCGATGGAGGGTTTCTATTCAGAGCCTGGAAGGTTTACTCTGTCAAATTAACCACCCCAGGAAGTCTACCATAAGACTGTAAATAATAGACGATAGTTGAGTGGATGTTTCAGCCCCAAATCAAAGTTTATCAGACAGCTGGGGTTGAAGCTTGAAAATGTGTCTTATTGAATAAAAGTGGATATACACTAAGAATGATGTGGAAAACACTCAGCTTCGCATTACATAATTTCATTAAAGTTTGTTAATGTCCGTCGAGCTTTGATTTTGGGATGAACCATCCCGTAAATATTTAGCAGAACAGTAACTCGTAACTAGTATATAAAATACATGCAAAAAACGGTTATGTCTACTACAATAACTACTAAATAGTCCACAGATTGGGAGGGGTGGGGGGGTTTGAGGTGGTGAGGTCTCAGTTTGTTTTATGAATTAACTCTTCATCATCATCATCATCATCATCAGAGAGGCAGCAGCAGCAACAGGGCTGGTGGAACACTGCAAAGGGAACACACAGGGTCTGGTGCAAAGTTCTCTCACAGAACACACAAACGCTTTATTGACAGTTCTGCAGCTTTACAGCGGAACATGGAACACCAGCACTGTCACCATGGGAACCACGGAAAGGCTCGATACAGTGAAGTAGACCTCAGTGATGTAATAATAGCACCTCAGTGATGTTATAACCGGATATCATTATCAGGGGCTTTTTTTCTTTTCTTTCTCTCAGTTCCACAGTGACAAACACAGTTTAGCAGTAAGCTGCAATTGTTGCAGAGGAGACAAAATGTGAATTAATGCATTGTATTTTTCGTAGTAAAAGATCCTATTTACGCCCAACAGATCAAGCATATCCAGCCCATATTAATTTCAGAATCAGATGTAAGAACAACATTTCCATTCTGCATTTGGACAGGAAAAATGTCAATCAGTTTATGCGTTGTGGGGCGAAACATCAGAGTGATTAAATGTACGTTTAGGAGTAGTGGAGAGGCCACATTACCACTTACCACAGACGTGCACACGTTCACATACACACACACACGCGCACACATACACACCACATTAGTCGTATTGTTAATGAGAATTACAGTCAATCTTAGTCACAAACTTAGTCATTGCTATGACACCAGTGAAAGTGAAAGAAAAGTAGAACTTCCATTGAAAATAAATAAGCAATAATAATATTTTTTCAGTCAAAAACAGTTTATCATTAACCAAACAAATATGCCTGTTCAGAAGCAGGCTACCCGGTGCATAGAACCATTTCAGTATGAAATACATTGGGGGTTGACAAGTCAACAACATGTTCAGTCATCTGTCAATCAGGACACAGAACACCAATCACAGGTGAAATAACACATTTACACACAGGGGAACAGTAGAGGCCGACCACCACACATGATATACAACTCACAGAGTCATTCAAGTGTGCCGTTGATTTGACCCACTAAGCCTACAGTGTGAGGTGTGTTTACAACAGTGTTTACATCAATCACTCTTAAGACAAATGTACTTTGCTCGTATGTCGCGGTGGATAAAGGCTCCTGCTACATGTCTACAATGTAAAAAGGGAATGAGTGTGGTTTACATACGGGTCTTGTGGATCCAACAGCCATTTCAGAACGATCACTAGAAACAGAACAACACAGAGGGGACAGCATGAGTAACTTTACTAACACAGCATGAGTACCTCTGCAGGGTTCGACAGTAACGCCGTTTTACTTGCCCGGACCAAGTAAAACATTCGCCAACAAACAATAGACGGCGCAGGCGCGAGACTAGACTAGATGATCGTGGAGTGAAGATATTATCAAAGCGTACGGGTGATCCCTGAACCCTGCTCTGTATGATGTCATTCTTAGATTTACCCAGATGGTTCCTTACCATTAAATGAGTACATGGGCCAGAAGAAAGGGTAATGCATGGTAACTTCAGCTAACTTTAGCCACCGCTAGGAAAATAATCTATGGTAGCAATGGACAAGGTTCAACATTGCAAAGGCCAATTCAAGTCAAATGAACCTCCTGACTCGGGTTAGCAGTGACCTTGAGGTGATTTGGCCGCAAATGTTGAACTTTGTCTAT
Organism: Nansenia antarctica; assembly: GCF_963989245.1. Classification (NCBI taxonomy): domain Eukaryota; kingdom Metazoa; phylum Chordata; class Actinopteri; order Argentiniformes; family Microstomatidae; genus Nansenia; species Nansenia antarctica. The sequence goes on along the minus strand of NC_137675.1, from coordinate 31,418,305 downwards.
AGCTCCCATACAGTGTTTCCTCTACATGCATTTCATCGTGGCGGGCCGCCACGATGGAATTTCCTCCGCCACCATTCAGATTTCTCAAAAAAAAAAAAAAAAAAGATTTAGGCCGCTTTTCAGACCTTCACAGCGCTAGACACACCCACAAGCGCGAAGCGACGCGCTTGCAAAACTGTTTTGTGATTGGTCGAATACATCTAGGCTGCGTGTAGTCTACAAACTACTTCAAATGTTACAATTATGCGCGACGACGGTGCTGGATCCTGGATCTGTGCATCGGTGTGCAGGAAGAACACGGAGCAGGCGCCAGACCAGACTAGATGATCGTGGAGTGAAGATATTATGAAAGTGTACGTTAGGGATGGACGGTTTTTCGGTTATACCGAAAACCGGGGTTTCTAAAAATAGAAACGGTTTTTTATCAAAACCGTCTGAAACCGTTTTTTTTATCAATCAATCAATCAAACTTTATTTATGTTCTATAGCACAAATCATGCATTGAATGTAACTCCAAGTGCAGTATTTACTAAACCACAATATAATAAAACAAGAGCTATACGGATCAAGAGTGTTTGTGCACAGCGCCACTGTGTGTGAAGGCGCTACTGAAAGTGATGACAGAACGCATGTCTCAGAAGATACGCGGTCACTTAGTGACGCAAAGGTAGTTCTGTATTTATCTCTATCTGTATTAGTACATTTATTTTGAAAGCTCTATTTTGACAGCTCTACCATGGGCACTTTTATTTTGATGGGGCATTCTTTGTTGATTGACTTACGACAGTTCAGGACGAGTCAGTCTCGCGGCATGTGGTTTTTATGAAAAGCTTTAAGTATGTTCACTGCATAATTCTAAGTCTAATATTTCAGTGATTATTGAGCAATATTTAAATACATTGAGCAGCAGCTGAAACTTTGTCTAAGAACCAAGATATTGAGAAAGCAGTTCATTCAATGAAAACGCTGTTCCAAGAGATGATCTTCCGTGCAGGCGTGCACCCTGGATCAGCGGAGCTGGTGTGTTAAGTGTTCATGTGTTTTCTTGTATGGTGTAGCTTACAAAAGTCTGCCTTTCCACTTATATTTGTGAAACTAAGTAGCCTAAATGTGTTGCGACTGTGCTTACGGTGTTTTAATGGTGTTCGACATGAGTGTATTGTAGCAGTAGGGCTCAATTATTTGAAATTGGCGTTTTTTTTTTTTTTTTTACATTTATTTTTCGGTTAACCGGAAAACCCCGGTTTTAGTCTTTGACGGTTTTTCGGTTTCAATAATTGGAAACCGTCCATCCCTAGTGTACGTGCTTGTCGATCACCCGTCGCATCGCGTACGCTTTAATAATCTCTTCACTCCACAATCATCTAGTCTGGTCTGGCGCCTGCTCCGTCTGTTTTTCTTCCTGCACACAGGTAAACAGATCCAGGATCCAGCAGCGTCTTCGGGCTCGCGCAAACAAACCCGGCGAATTTTTTTACTTGCCCCAGGCAAGCGTTACTGTTGAACCCTGCTGATACATGATTCTTCCCTGCACATTGACAATGTTTTCTCTCTCCTCTTTCTTCTGCGTTGTGAAGGGATCCACTGCAGCGTACACGAAAAGCGGCTACTGTGTCAACCGCTTCCCATAATAGTTACAACAACCATAAAGCCTCCATAATGATAATGAAAAGAAGGGGAGACGAATTTTTTATTGACAACGGAATTACATGCTGGAAAAACTTGCAGACACAGACAATAAGAGACACACGGGAGAAGTACGGGAAAACATGTAATTTTTTTGGGCCATCCTCGAGTTTTGGCTGAAATTACGTCGTTGTTTTGAGCGCGCGTGCGCGTTTCATGCGCGTGCACGCGGAAAAAATCGCGAGCGCGCGCGGTCAACGCTACCCGCCACCATTGTAAAAATTCCTGGAGGAAACACTGCCCATACACACCCATTTTTTTTAAATTATTAGCGATGGCTAAAGTTCACTTTTCTAATAGTGGATGAAACATGGATTACAGTTTTTCCTGGCCCCATTGACTACTTTCAGGCTAAGGAACCATCTGTCTACAGCCCGTTCCAAATTATTATGCAAATGATATTTTTCTCAGATTTTCCTAAATAGTCGATGCAAATGACAATCAGTATAATTTTCAAGTCATCAACCGTTAGAGTATAATTCAAATTTTGTTGAACAAACCTCCCAATGATAACAGTATTTTTTTTTTTTAAATAAAAAACTCAAAATGCACTGTTCCAAATTATTATGCACAACAGAGTTTCAAAACATTTTATAGGTTGTAAAGAACTAAAAATGGTAATTTGATGAATGTAGGGTTAGGAGGTCATATTTACTGAAATCAAAAGCTATTTCAAACAAAAACATCTTAACAGGTCAAGTTACATGTTAACATAGGACCCCTTCTTTGATATCACCTTCACAATTCTTGCATCCATTGAACTTGTGAGTTTTTGGACAGTTTCTGCTTAAATTTCTTTGCAGGATGCCAGAATAGCCTCCCAGAGCTGCTGTTTTGATGTGAACTGCCTCCCACCCTCATATATATTTTGCTTGAGGATGCTCCAAAGGTTCTCAATAGGGTTGAGGTCAGGGGAAGATGGGGGCCACACCATGAGTTTCTCTCCTTTTATGCCTATAGCAGCAGCATGACATGGTGCATTGTCATGCATGAAGATGATTTTGCTACGGAAGGCACGGTTCTTCTTTTTGTACCACGGAAGAAAGTGGTCAGTCAGAAACTCTACATACTTTGCCGAGGTCATTTTCACACCTTCAGGGACCTTAAAAGGGCCTACCAGCTCTCTCCCCATGATTCCGGCCCAAAACATGACTCCGCCACCTCCTTGCTGACGTCGCAGCCTTGTTGGGACATGGTGGCCATCCACCAACCATCCACTACTCCATCCATCTGGACCATCCAGGGTTGCACGGCACTCATCAGTAAACAAGACTGTTTGGAAATTAGTCTTCATGTATTTCTGAGCCCACTGTCATGCTGCAAAGAATACCTCTGTGCCATTGGCTGCTATAGGCATAAAAGGAGAGAAACTCATGGTGTGGCCCCCATCTTCCCCTGACCTCAACCCTATTGAGAACCTTTGGAGCATCCTCAAGCAAAATATATATATGAGGGTGGGAGGCAGTTCACATCAAAACAGCAGCTCTGGGAGGCTATTCTGGCATCCTGCAAAGAAATTCAAGCAGAAACTGTCCAAAAACTCACAAGTTCAATGGATGCAAGAATTGTGAAGGTGATATCAAAGAAGGGGTCCTATGTTAACATGTAACTTGACTTGATTTCAGTAAATATGACCTCCTAATATGACCTCCTAACCCTACATTCATCAAATTACCATTTTTAGTTCTTTACAACCTATAAAATGTTTTGAAACTCTGTTGTGCATAATAATTTGGAACAGTGGATTTTGAGTTTTTTATAAATAAATAAAAAATACTGTTATCATTGGGAGGTTTGTTCAATAAAATTTGAATTATACTCTAACGGTTGATGACTTAAATTATACTGATTGTCATTTGCATCGACTATTTAGGAAAATCTGAGAAAAAGATCATTTGCATAATAATTTGGAACGGGCTGTATAAGGTGTTACAAAATAAAATAAAAAGTGAACTATCCTTCTTGGATTTAGGTATATTTGAATACGCGATTTATTCAGAAAAGAATGACATTTGACTCCAGAATTATCATACGTACACAATGAACGTTCTGCCACAGGGCTTGATGCCGCCGATGGGGGTGCGTCGGACAATCACCGACGAGTGTTTGGGGATGTGAGCCTCGTCATCGGTGTACTCTGAAGAGGAAATGGAAAAAAGCAGCGGTCAGCTCTGCGGCGCTCGAATAAACATTCATACAACTATATGCAAAACAACAAGTCGATGCAATTGCATTAACACCACCCAGTCGCAAAGCACACCTGACCTGGCAACACTGCATTGACACGTCAAAAACACCAGAAGTCAGACAACACCGTACCTTCTCGAGTCTGGGCGTTCGTGATCTGCAGGTCACAGTCGGTGGCCTTGAGCCGCTCCCGGCCCATGATCTGCCGCTTGAGCTCGCTCAGCGTGATGTGCAGCCCGTCGAAGGTGACGGTGTTATAGTCCAGTTTGGAGGAAAACTTATAGTGAACACACGACATTTTTGCACACCACTAGAAGTACTTACTCAACAGGAAAAACACAAGTTAGTTAGAATAACAAAACAATACCAGCGTGAAAGCTGATGGGGGCAAAGATTCTGGGGCTGTCTATATTCTATCAACCATCTCTCTCTCACAAGCTGTCATGATAGTGGGGGGGGGAAACATTCAACATGTCGGACAAAACGGGAACTCAGCGAAGGAGGGGGGGGAGCACAGATCAAGTCCTTGTTTCAGACCAAGAGACACCAACGCAGGTGTTGTGAAAGGCTTGGCAAGAACACCAGCTAGCAGCGTCTTTAGTCTCGTCAGTTCTTTTTATAGTCCAATAAAACACAAGAACACCATCATTCCAGGCGTGTCCATTGTGAATTTCAGAGCTATGTCTGTCCCGAAAAGTCTATCGCGAAACAAGGGCCTTCTAGCCGCTGTCAGCAGCGAGGCGCCGCGGGTGAGTCCATGCGAGGTCGAGCCTCCCTCGGCCGTGTGGCGCAGTCCAAACCTGCAATCGGTCCGAAGACCGAAAATCCACGACAACAAGCCAAAACGTTCAAAGGGATCCCTTTCACGGTCGCAGTCCTCACATATATAGAATGTTTTGCTAGTCCAGGGTTATAAGACCTGTTCTAAAACTAGGAGAAGAAAACAGCGGCCTACCAACCACTCAAAATAAAAACAAAGATAATACCCGAAGCTAACGTTAGCTCAATTGGCTAGCTAATTTGCGAATGACCAAAATTTGCCGGTTTAGAAGATAGCCACGTAGCGAAGCCTCTTTATCCAAAACGACGCGTGTTATTTCCAGGCGACGTCTTCTATGTGTCCAGGTGATGTTTCTCGTGTTTTAAATCCTTTAAATCCGTATCGACGGTCTTCCCCCTGTTCCTCGTTGTCTCGTCGTCATGGCGGGATCGGATAACTGAAGGTGAAGGAGGAAGTGGAGGATTTCTTCTTCTTCGACGGCATCGTTGACAGTTGTCACATCAAGCATCTACCACCCCCTCCTGGGCTGGAGTGTCGGCACATCATTTAGCCCACATATCATACGTGTTCTTATAATTCTCTGATTGACTACCCCGAGAGTTAATCTCAAGATTATTTATTATTGCAGTGTTTTTACTCTGCTCCTGATACACACAGAGAGTGAGAGTGGGAAACAGAGAGAGAGAGAGAGAGAGAGAGAGAGAGAGAGAGAGAGAGAGAGAGAGACAGGGGCGGCGCTAGGGGGTGGCTACTGGGGCTCAAGCCCCGGATGTTTTCTGAAAAGCCCCGAATGTTTTACTTAAAAAAAAAAAAAAAAAAAAAAAAAAAACTCTCGTGAGTAACGTGCAGTACCGGAGTCCAACAGAGAGGCAGCAGCTGCGCGACATTAGCCTGCATACTGCGTAGCCTGCCCTGCCCTGAAGAAGAAGTGATCTCAATCAGTGCCTGACTTGCACAATTGTAAGGATGGATATCCGAAAGTTGTTTTCAACAAAACAAGCGCCAAGAACTGTTGCAGCAGCCGTATCAGCAGCTGACAACAATGACTTCACCAGCAGTGATGACATAGATGATGTTTCAGGTTTGTGAATCTTATTAGAAAGGTGACTGACTCACTGACACTACTTTTCCGGTTTGCTAATGCTAGCTGGCTATCATAACATAACGTTATGTTATAATGAAAATGAAACATAGCAAGGTACTGTTACGGTACATGGTAAGAAATCAAACAAAGGATAATACTTATTCAAATAAAGTAATATTATACTTATAATACTTATTCAAATAAAGTGAATAACAGGCTGATAGTCTTTGATATCTGCACTCTGGTTGACTGAGTAACAAGTGAAAAAGAATGATGTAACGTTAATGTTACAGCTAGTAAACATGGAGTAACCACATTAAGTATGCCCTTATGGTAGTATGTATGTATACAGAACATGACTCAAATCTATCCTAAGATGTAACTCTAACTAACTAAGTTTGTTTAAAATCCCAGGGGGGATTTGATTTCACAGTACTATACACAGGCCAACAATACATGTAATATATCGTCATATAACACAGGACAAGACTCTAAATACAATATAAGTGGTGAGCACAGAGTCTGCCCTGATATACATACTGTAACATAACTAGCCTCAGCCCATCAATTATGTAATTCTATACAAATATAAATGATGGTGACTGACAGGGGGAGCTACGTGTGCTGACCTCCCTCTGTGCCCAGAACCACCACAATTAGTTTGCTTCATTAAAGGGTGTGAATGTATATGTGTTCTCCAGTGCCTTTTGTCCGCTTTAAGGTGGTGGTAAGTTGAAGGTTGAAGGCAAAAAAATTTGCGCGCACATTATATTCTCCCTCTGGGCTAAGCCCCGGATCTCCTACGATCCTAAATCCGCCCCTGGAGAGAGAGCACAGAGACAAAGACGAAGACAGAGAAACGGGTGGTTTAAATGTGTGTGCACATAGGAGGATACTGTATTCCAAGGCAGAGTAAACCGTACCTGCAGAACAGGTATTTTAACACGCCTGCTGATCAGTGGGCGGTTTAACACACCAGTGTTGGGTTGTGAAAGTGCTAATAAAACCACAACTGAATTTAGTAATGAACAATGTTGCTATTGAGCAAGCACAGGAAACAAAGCGTCTCTGTGTAACTTTAGACTGTAAACTAACATGGTCAAGACGTATTAGATTCACTTGTGCAAAAGATGGGAAGAAACATATCTGTAGTCAAGAGATGGTTTTCTTTTTTAACACCACATCTGACCAAACATGTCCTGCAGACCCTATCACAATTAGATTACTGCCCGGTGGTCTGGTCGGTCAGGCACTACGTGACGTTAATTATAATGTAATTAAGGTTCTATCTCCATTTTTGTAAACATTAAATTTTTTACATACTCTGATCCATTAGGTGTTTATTAATGCTTGTGTGGTGTTATTTTTAAAATGTTGAAGTTTTTTTGTTAGTAATTAATAAAATACAAAGGTTCCATCTCACAAAACATAATGGAATATAAAAACGTTGACGCTCAATATCTCTGAACTACCCTAAACGGAGATAGAACCTTATCATTCTAAACGGAGATAGAACCTTATCATTATAAACGGAGATAGAACCTTAAACGGAGATAGAACCGTATCATTCTAAACGGAGATAGAACCTTATCATTCTAAACGGAGATAGAACCTTATCATTCTAAACGGAGATAGAACCTTATCATTCTAAACGGAGATAGAACCCAGTGAGCAATTTTACGTTGATTAGACGTCTAAACAACGTCTAAATGGCCCGTAGACGTCTAGGCCAAATCGAGGCTAAATATCGGCCATTTTGGATATTTAAAAAACGTCTATTTTTAGACGTTGAAATGCCGTTGAAACATAGACGTTGTTTCCCTTTCTATGTTTCAACGGCATTTCAACGTCTAAACATAGACGTTGTTTCAATTTCCAATTTAGCCTAAATTTAGCTTAATTATAACCTAGACATTGAAACACCGGTGTTTAAACGTCTAGGCTAAAACAAAGCCAAATGGAGGTGAAATTGAAACGACTGTTTCTATAGGCATTTTAAAGGCAGACTATATATAGCTGTTGAAATGCAGTTTAAACAGACGTTTCAATTTCCAATTTCACATCAATCTAGCTTTGTTATAGCCTAGACGTTTAAACACTTAGTATAAGTAGACAAATACAATTTTCATGAGTAATAAGTAAATTATGACAAGGAAATATGAATAGGAACATGTATTTATTTAGGGAAATAGTATATACGAAATATAAATAAGGAAATAAGAATATTAAATATTAAATATTAACAATGAAATAGGAACATTACATACAACATAATACTATTTATTAACAGTTAGGGAGACAACATTTAGGTTGGGTTATTCTTTCTGTAGCCAGCACTCCCGTTCGCGTCCTAACGATTCCCACATTGGTTAGGCGCATTTGGGCGCTCCGCCACGCCCCCAGCGGGCTCCGCCACGCCCAGCGGCCTGCGGGCTGCGAATTTGCGAAACCTAGGATGGTAGGGGGTGGCAGGGAAATACCGCTACCTGATTGGTTGGCGAAGCACTCCCTCATTGCCCCATCATTGGCTGGCAATACCGCTACCTGATTGGTTGGCGAAGCACTCCCTCATTGCCCCCTCATTGGCTGGCGAGTCTACCATCTAAAGCCAGACTCCTTGCTATAAGCTATAGCTTGGGCTAACGTAAACGCTAGCATGCGGCGTGTGAACGGGTTGAAATGCACGCCCAGAGAAGTTAGAAGTCATAAGGAAACATGTTTATTGACTGGGCAACACAGTGTAAAAATACACAGCTTCATAAAATAAACCAGAAACACTCATTCTGCAGTCTGCACGTTTTATTCTGATATTAACCACCCACAAACCATATTACTGCATAAGCAACCACACAGGGGAAATACAGTATCAAAGGAGCAGAACATTTCAGGAACATTTCAGAACTTTAGGAGTTGTTTAAACTTGAACTCTCTTAGATTATATTCAAGCCGATCAGCTACAGTGTTAGAAGTCATAAAGAAACATGTCACGTTCACGTTGTTGACGTTGACTGTTGATCTCATTTGCATACTCACGCTACGTTCATGTCTATAAATGTTAGAGCGCCAAATAAATCTTCCTCTTTCCGGAATGTTAACCGATGCGAGCAGTCGTGTGTACGTTATCCTTTCTATCTAATATATGTATATATCAGGGACGTGCCGTCCATATAAGCAGGGTAAGCAGTGCTTACCCAACGAAAAAAGGAAAGGAAAGAAAATATTAAAATAAAAGTGCATTTAAACCGTTTGTTTGTTTTCATTAAAAGAGTCGTATTTTAGGTCCCAGGGCAGCAGGAGTCATTCATTTTGACGTTGCATTTTTAGCGCCACCTGCAGGAGAAAGCACTCCCTACTCTGCTTTGCGTTGCATATAAGCACTCCTGTCTCTGCTTTCCCTCCCGTACATTCGAATGCGTGAAAATGTCTTTTTTATTTTTTTCGATGCTTCAGCCCGCTGGTTAATGTGGCCAGGGTAAGCATGCTTACAGCCAATCAGTAGGTCTTTCATTCCGATTCAAGAGCTACTGATTGGCTATCATTTTCAAGTTCACATAACATTTCACACTACTTTCTCTCGCCCGGCAGAATAGTTTATGCTACCTAGCTCAAACGATCTAATCAATAAGGATAACTTGCTTTTTTAATTTTGTGAATATGGACATTACTGTCAGTGTCATCACTGGCCCTGATCTCAATTGAAAAAGAGAGACTTTACAAACTGCAACAGGCGAGTGACTTTTACACTAAAGTGACAGAGGTGTTCCTTCGCAAGGAGAGGTGCATGGACCTTGTTTTCAAGTAAAGGTAAGATATCATTTTTACATTTACGTCATGGCTTCTTTGCTGATTTATATGATTCGCGAGGCTGGTGGCGATCTGTGCTTGTTTAGCTATATGGTTTGGGTACTGCTGTGCTGCTGGCTATGGCTTCTTATTTAAGACTCCCTCTGCTTTTACCTTTGAATGTCTGTGCCGTTGTGTTTGGAGAGAGAGCTGCTTAATCAATCAATCAGAGAGCTGGTTAATCAATCGCTGAGATTGGCCTAATGTCGCTGTCCGTGCCTTCTGGACCAAAAGTGTTTGAGAGATAGAGAGGGAGGGTTTGTGATGTGATGTCAAGTGCCTGTGTGACAAAGTGTGAAAAGAAAGTGTGTTGTGAGTTTACTATGGAGGGTGGAAACGGTGTGTGTCTGTGTTGTGTGTGTGTGCGTGTGCGATGTTGAAACTGGACTTGTCGATTTCAGCAGGTTGGCTACTTGAAAATATCTTGGTTCAAAAAAGATTGAACAATGAGCACCCCTGATATAGTCGAAACTGGCAACAGTTTTTTTTGTTTTTGGTAATCTGATCACACAGTGACACTACAGTTTATTAGCGGGTTCTAGGGCATCACAATTGCATTTCCTTGAAACTGCGTTCACTGATAGCGTGTATGTGTAATTACGTGTATTTCTATATTTTATGCTTACCCAATCTAAAAGCTCACGGCACGTGCCTGGTATATATATATATATATATATATTATTATCTACGCTGGATGCTTGCTGAGGAACTTGGCTGAACTGTCAATGACATCTGGACACAAGTGGACAGAGGTGGTCAGTGGAACACTTTTTGGGAGACGCATATTACAAGTTTAAACAGCAATGTTTCTCGCTGTCCACTTGCAATCTAATCTCAAAAACACATTCTAAGTGTAACAGTCTCATTGTTCCCCACCCTTCTAACATGTCTAACATTTTACATTTTGTATCAATTAAGGTAGACTACTGAAGGAGAAGTGAGCGAGGGAAAAGACGAGAGAGAGAGGGAAAAGATCGAGGCAGCCATGAACATTAAGTCTGAAGATCGGCTTGAATATAATCTAAGAGAGTTCAAGTTTAAACAACTCCTAAAGTTCTGAAATGTTCCTGAAATGTACTGCTCCTTTGATACTGTATTTCCCCTGTTTGATTGATTGAAAACTTTATTAGAAGATTTGCAGGAGTAGGTACATGAAAGTACATATTACATACAAGGTCAACTAACAGGATAAAAACCCAAGAAAGCCACTGGCTTATTTCAATTGGGGTCCTTGATTCTCAATGTGTGGTTGCTTATGCAGTAATATGGTTTGTGGGTGGTTAATATCGGAATATTATTTTCGTTGTTTGGTACCTGTACTGTAGCAATGACAAATAAAGTCCATTCCATTCCATTCCAAAACGTGCAGACTGCAGAATGAGTGTTTCTGGTTTATTTTATGAAGCTGTCTATTTTTACACTGTGTTGCCCAGTCAATAAACATGTTTCCTTATGACTTCTAACTTCTCTGGGCGTGCATTTCAACCCGTTCACACGCCGCATGCTAGCGGTTACGTTAGCTTATAGCAAGGAGTCTGGCTTTAGATGGTAGACTCGCCAGCCAATGAGGGGGCAATGAGGGAGTGCTTCGCCAACCAATCAGGTAGCGGTATTTCCCTGCCATCCCCTACCATCCTAGGTTTCGCAAATTCGCCTGCGGGCTCCGCCCCCCAGGCTGCGCGCCTGCGCAGGCGCCTGCGGGCTCCGCCCCCCAGGCTGCGCGCCTCTTTCCACGCTGCCTCGCTGATAGATGCAATGCCTCGCTGCAAGATGCCTCGCTGCAAGATGCCTCGCTGCAAGATGCCTCGCTGCAAGATGCCTCGCTGCAAGATGCCTCGCTGCAAGATGCCTCGACGCAAGACTGCCGCAATGCTGCGCCCGCGTAGGTTTCATTTATCAACGTTTCTAAAGTTAAAATATGAACTCCATGTGCATTGTGAAAAGTACATATTTGGGTCTTTCATTCGCGATTTTGGTTAACCCTGTCACTGTCAGTAGCACTCAGGTCAGTGTGTGCTCAGATGTCAGGGAAAACGTGGAGGAATATCCTCAATTGAAGGTATAACGTTAAAGTTTAGCAGGACTTTTTCATGTACTGTATAGCCTACTTGTCCTTCAGACAAGTGAACTCATCACAAGGAAAAAGTAATGTGTTCACACATAATGTAGGCTACAAAGTCAAGCCCTTCAAATTACATTGCTGTTAGCATGTAAATATGAAATATGATGACAGTTATGACCAGAGAAGACCGGATTGCTTATTGTTGAGTACTAGCTTGTTATTGACAGATTGAGCCCTAAAGTGTTTATTTATGAACCTAGCAACTGGAAGAAGGGAACTGATGAGAATCGCAATAAGTCATCATTGTAGGATAAGGTTATGAGGTAAAAGTCCCAATGTATATCCGTCCATACTAATTGTATTTTCTTCCTCTGTGGCTTCCATCTGCAGAGTTGGCTACCCCCTGATCACACATACCATGTGTGCAAATACATGGACCTGCCATCACCAGGGGATCATGCTTCATTTGAGGCACAAATTAGAGTCCAGGTCAGGACAGAGGACGAGGCAAGGGAGTGGGTGAAGGCAGCAAAACACTCCGGGGTAACATGGAGGGTCCGAAGAACCATTCCATGTCTGGCAAAGCGCGTTCTTTTCAGGGTAACAGTTAAAATGTCTTGTGCCTGCTCCAAACAGTCACGTATCAGGCGGATGGCATTCACATAGGTTCTCAACTCCTTCCACTTTACGTTTATATAGTGAATATAATGTTTTGTTTAGGTGGACTACAAGTGTCAGCACCATGTTGATGTGAGGTCTATGACGGCCAATTCGAGACCTTCATCTAAAAACACAGGCTGTCCAGCCACAATGTCTCTCACCCTGAAACAGTGCCAGCAGCCTATAAAGCGGAGGCGGCAGATTAGCCGGTGAGTTGAGAGATGTATGCAGGTCTACTGTACGCTGATAATCATGTTGTTATATTCATCCTTGGCTTAAACTTAACATCCTTGTTAGCAGAGTATTTTTTTCCATTTTAAACTGTCCTGTATCAGCTTCTCTCACTCCAACCATCTGCAGGTCCACCCTCACCACACCATATACCTTCTTTTAGGCCTCCGCCTTTTCCTTCAGCTCTATCTCCAGCATCCTTACCCCTACCAGCTTGTCTCCTATCTGCCATGTCCAAAACCCAGCTCTGCCTCTTGTTTAGTTATTTGTCAGACAATGTCAAACTTTCCTTTTCACTATTGGTGGTAGAATTCTGGTAGCATTCTGTCACAAATCATTCTTAAGACACTTCTCCACCCAGCTTGCACTATCTTCTTCACCTCTATTTTACGCTCTCCATTACTTTGGATTGTTGACGCCAAGTATTTCAACTCATCCACATCCTCCTTGTTACCTCACCAATCCACTGATTCCCTCATTCACTGGCTCAAACTTAACATAATGTTGATATGATTCTGTCAACAGCTGCAAGGACAGACACATGCCTGACTTCCCATTGGAAGTCAGGGTAAAGAACACCCACAACCACAACCTGTTTGTGGCCGAGGCCCTTGGGCACAGAGATGTGGGGAAGGCATCAATTGAGAGCCTGACGAGGCTTTTTGAAATCGGCCACTCTCCCACATCAGCACTTTGTGTGTTGAAGCACGACCTGCAAATGCAGTATGGCGTGAGATATGTCCATGCCTCAGCGAACAGAGAGATCTGCCCAGACCTCCAGTTTGTCCAAAGGTGCACCTTTTTTTTAAGATCACATTGTAGTTATTATGTATGTATTGTCAAAAGACCCCTCACATGATTGGGGTTGAGACTGTATAATACTATGTTGATGATGGTTGTGTATGTGTCACACATTTGAACACATATGTGACTGCTCCTGGTGTTTCTGGACACCTCTCGGAAATGAGAAAGACGTCAAATTCGTCTTTAAAGTTTTTTTTTTTTTTTTTTTGATTTTCGTTTTTTTAGCTAACATTCAACTCGAAGATGTGAAGTACCCACTCGTTATTTTTCCGAACAGTTTTACGTTCATTAAATAAGTGTAATCTATAACACAATGACTTCGTTTCTTGTTGTTTGATGGGGATTCATTATCTTTGATGGGGATTTTCTGTGCTTAGTGATTTCCGGTGTAGCAACTTTCAAATACTCATGTCGTCTTCAATTTGTTTCCGATTTCAATGTATGATGCATCATTTGAAAGCTTACAATCTGTAGTTTAAGCACATGTAAAAGACTGAAAAATGATTTCGCCTACAGGTAGCCCTTTTCATTGGGCTGTGTCACATATGAGCAGTGGAGTGGGATGTATAGTTTGAAACGGTATACAGCATGCATATTATAACTTTATTGGCTAACATTTTTTTGTTCAGACTCTTCCAAAAGGTGTGCAGGGGAGAGTATGGTGCACAGCAAGGCCCTTCTATGCTGGAAGCTCTGGAACGACAGGTGGCGGAGTACAACACCAAGTGTGGAGAAGTGTGTGCCAGGATGACCACTTCCTCTGCTGGAGCTCCTCTCATCGCGATATGCTCCCCACTGATGAAACGCCTTCACACCCACAAGCACAGTGGGGAGCTCTGCTTCATCGACTCCTCGGGGAACATGGACAGAGAGAACTGCCGGGTCTTCCTCCTCCTCACACACACATGTGCAGGTGGCCTTCCCCTTGGGATCATCATCACTCAAGCGGAGGACAAAGGCACAATCTTTGAGGGGCTGGAGCTGCTGAAAGGGCTCATTGGAAGGGAAGGCTTTGCAGGGAAAGGACAGGCAGGACCTGGCGTGTTCCTGACAGATGACTCCAGTGCAGAGAGGGGAGCTCTAAAGCAGGCATTTCCTGAGGCTACACTGCTGCTCTGCTCCTTCCACCTCCTCCAAGCTACCTGGAGGTGGCTGTGGAGTAAGGAGAGTGATGTGGAGAAGGGAGACAGGAAAACCCTCTTTGCCTTCATCAGGGACATGTTGTACAGCAGGGAGGTCTCTGAGGTAGACAGGCTGTACAGGCAGGCCGCGGAAAATCCAGTTGCTGTCAGGTTAGTGTGGAGTTTAGAGACAGTTAGCTTTACAATAGTGAAGATACTTAGTTGACAAATGGTAATTTCACACATTTCATGCCTGTAACATTGCATACATACAGAAGGAGATGCACCTCTATAGTTAATGTAATACACTTTTTGTCTTGTAATCCATTCCAGGTACCGTAAATACCTGGTCTACCTGGAGCGGCTGTACAACAGGAGGGAAGACTGGGCGCTGAGCTTCAGAGTGGAGCTGCGTACTCGAGGGAACAACACAAATAACTTTGTGGAGGCGGCGATGCGTGTCCTCAAAGACAAGATCATGCTGAGGACCAAAGCGTTCAACCCTCCGCAGCTCTTTGATATGCTCACCTCCCGGCTGGAGACATACTATGTAGCCCGCATCACTGATGTTGCCCTTGGCCACAGAGAGGCTTTCCAGCGTTCACGCTTCTTGGCTCATGACAGCAGCATTGAAGCCAGCGACATTCAGCAGGTAACAGTTTTAAATACTACTACTACTACTACTACTACTACTACTACTACTACTACTACTACTACTACTACTACTACTACTACTACTACTACTACTACTACTACTACTACTACTACTACTACTACTACTACTACTACTTCTACTACTATTAGATTCACAGAAACTTTCAACACTGAGTTAGTGTTTAAACAGAATCTTCTCTTTCTTAATGTCTGACAGATTGAGGTGAAGCTGTTCAAGGTCAAGGGGTCGACAGCAATGTATGAGGTGGACATGGAGTCTGAGCTGTGCACCTGTCCAGCTGGACAGACAGGGGCACCATGCAGGCACCAAGAAGCAGTGGTGCAACACTACCACTGCTTGTCCAACAATTACATTCCCACTACTGCTGAGCAGAAAGCTGAGCTTCTGAAGCTCACATCAGGAGGTAATTTTGGGTTTTTATGATTTATAATGATAAAATAATAATAATTTATTGCATTTATAGAGCCCTTTTCCATCAAACAATGCTCAAAGTGCAGTGGGAGAGGAAGAAGGGGCACACCACATCACAACCAATGTGTAGCGCCCACCTGGGTGATGCTTAGGCTGCAGCTTGTGCACACTACAGCTCACCACACATCAGCTAGTGAAGAGGTGAAGAAGAGGGTAAAAAGGAGAAGGGGGACAAGGAAGGACTAGTACTAGATTATTTGTATGAAGATGTCAGCGGGTACGCAGGCATTGGACAGTACTAATGCGCGATCGTGGAGGCAAAGAACCTTAGCTAATTACTGCCCTAATAACACAGTTGCCTACCAAAAACAAAGAAATACTCCTACAGTAAAATATAAATTATTTGTGCTTTGCTATGTTTACGTAACCCAAACAACGTGCCTAGCAACAGGCATTAAGAATTATAACAATTCTTATGCTTGGAGTGCTATCATCGCAAAGACCATGGTACAATCTACTGTAGTCTATTAGACTTGCTCATCTCAACATTGTTTTTGTATTTTCAAGCAACCGTATCTGTGGACTTCTTCCAACCTCTGAGACAGTTCAGTCTGCTGGAGGGAACGCCACATCAGTCACTCCTGGGTAGGTGATCACAGTCAGGTTAGGTCACACAATACACTGTGTCAAAGTAGCAACAGGTTCTAGTAGAAGAATACATTTTCGACTACAGCTGTGTTTGCTCTGTGTTCCCTAGTAGTGCACCATATAGTTTGTTTGCCATTCTGTGTGAAGCTGCAGGAGGTCCAGACCAGGATGTTACCCCAGAGAGCGGAGGTGCAGAGGGGACTGCTGGACAACGGAACCCTGCTTTTGAGGAAACAGGTGTCCTTGTTAAACGGTGTGTGTGTGTGGGGGGGGGGGGGGGGGGGGGGGGAATCCGCTCAATCATGTGTGTTGGGTATTCTTTGTGTTGAACCCTCACCTCAGAAATGAATAAAATGTTTTTGGACCTGTGAACTAAAAAAAAAAATAAAAAAAATAAAAGGTTCATAATCAATCATGTGGGTGGGACAGACAGTAATACTTATGCACCTTTTTAAAAGCAGTGTGTGCAGACGTGAATGTCCTGCTGATGAGGGAGATTCTTTTGGTCCAATGGAAGAGGACCCTGAAGTACATGTTCCTCTGCCTGGTCCGTATCATCCTGTATCATCATCATTGTTAACAGTGTTTGTTAATAGTGGTGAATGTGGTTCAGTGTGACTGCCATACAGACAGAGCACTGTGGTATTCAACGATTCTGCTGAGATTGGGATAGCATTGCGGATAATGGACATTTTTAGAACTGTTCCCTCACTGTATGTAAATTAATTCAAACCTATTTTCTTCTTGGATATCACAGATTCTGGTGGTGCCTCCATCGTGGAAAACATGATGGAGGATCTGAAAAGAAGAGGCCAAGAGGATCCCCTCTTCTCCGCTGGGTTGGTGAAGATGGCCAAACAGCATCAGCTGCTGAAGAACAACCCAGCTGCACTACTGTCAGCTGTCCACACCTGCTTTGGAAGGAGCAGTACTCTGACCAGCAGACGGGCAGTCACTTTGAGGCGGGCCGCCAAACGGCCAGGCCCAATGATTGGCTGCCAGCCCACAGCTGTGGCACGGAGGAAGCAGAGCTGTGGCTCAAAAAGGCGCTTGTCTGCTGGGCGACCAGTCAAGCGGCACAACTTGACTTCTGCAGTGGCCTCAAACACCAGCCTGGCCAAAAAGCACTGAGGAACTGCCCCTCATCCACTACAGAGGCAGGACGCTACCGTACAGTGCCCCTCATCCACTACAGAGGCAGGACGCTACCGTACAGTGCCCCTCATCCACTACAGAGGCAGGACACTACCGTACAGTGCCCCTCATCCACTACAGAGGCAGGACGCTACCGTACACTGCCCCTCATCCACTACAGAGGCAGGACGCTACCGTACAGTGCCCCTCATCCACTACAGAGGCGCGACACAGTGGATTACAGTGCCCCTCTCTCATCGTTCCTTCGAGGCAGAAAATAATTTTATATTATTATATTATATATTATATATTATATTTTATAGTTTTATGTATTTATTTATTGAATGTTTTCTGTCTGCCCTACTAAGCTGTTTGACAACAAAATTTCCCCATTGGCGACAATAAAGGTTTTTTCATTCATAATATTTTGGTGCTCCTCTACCCCTTTGTATATATTGAAGACCCAAAGGCGGCTCAAAAGGACAGAGGTCAGGGAATATTTTTTTACAGCTCACTTTTCTGGCCCCTCTGTTGTCTTCTACCTCTGTTTTTCGCAGTCGAGCCCGCTGGGCGCGAGCCCGCTGGGGGCGTGGCGACGGCAAAATGTATGCCGTTTCGGAGTCGAGCCCGCTGGGGGGCGTGTCGAGCCCGCTGGGGGCGTGGCGAGCCCGCTGGGGGCGTGGCGGAGCGCCCAAATGCGCCTAACCAATGTGGGAATCGTTAGGACGCGGCCCGTTCTGCCTTGTCTAGCGTGTGCGGAGAACATAAACACAAGTCAGTTGCACAAAAACGTATCTAACAAACGAGCGCTTGCTATAAACAGTTAGTCTACCACGTAGGTAGATAGTCAGCGCTGGATAATCACATTTTCACCACCTACCTGAAATTCAACTGTCGAGTCTATATAATTATTTCTCTTTCGGTAACCAGGTAACCAACTCCTAGCGCACTTCACTTCTTCAAACTGTCTGCCCTTGTCTCTCTGCTCAACTCGACCGGTCGATTTTTGAATTTAAACGTCTCGCCGAACAACCAATGAAATAGACAGAACATCTGAAATGGGTGGGACTTCCATATGAAACAGCCAATCGTGTTGCATACACTTGTCATGTTTACTCGACGTCATATGACAGGAGGGACATTTATTTAATTTAATTTTACGATTTCAATGTATCTACCGGTATATATATATATGACACTCTTATAAATTGAAAGTGACCAATTACAAACATTGAAATTAACAATATTGTATTCATTACATTGGCAACACTTCATGACTTCATGACTTCACTTCAGCGTCTTTGAGCCTCGGAAAAGCGCTATACAAATGTAATGAATTATTATTATTATTATTATTATTATGACCAATATGTGTCATGACAGGCACAGCCTTATTCAGTAAAGTCAGTAGGCTATTGTTGGACAAAATATTTGAAACAGACACTCAACTAAACATAATAAACCAACAAAGATAAGAAGGCTTTCTTAAGATATTATTTGAGGATATGGTTTACTACTGGGGGGTATTCCAGTCACTTTAGGTAAAAAGTTAGTTTATGTGCAGTTGTGTAGTTCAAACTCCTCTTCAACTTGAACGGAACTCTCCACATCATAGTCAAGTCTGCAGGAAGGGCCCTCAGATTTCGAGATACCCCTACCCGAGGTAGAACAAATGACAACAATGATTTTTCTTATCTTTAGGGTCTCCCATTAATGAAATTGATTGTTGTCACATTTTATTTTGGGGGAAAATATGTTTTTTTGGTTGTTCTTTAGTTTTGTATTGGTTACTAGTTGTTTTGACCTGTTATAGCCTCCTGAATTTTAATGCATTTAAGATAAGTAGAAAATATGTTTAGACACAGACCGCATTTAGCTGGGTTGAAGGACAGCGATGTATAGACGCAATTTAAACCACCTCTTCTGCATGAATAACTATGCTAGACTACATGGAATCTCAGACTAAATGACGGTCTGGTACATATTTTGACAATCTACAGGCGTTTAGGGTATTAATTTAAACTCAACGTGCTGCTAGACTAAAACAGGTTTAGACACAGACCGCATTTATCTGGGTTAAAGGACAGCGACGTATAGACGCAATTTAAGCCACCACTTCCGCATGAATAACTATGCTAGACTACATGGAATCTCATACTACATGACGTCTGGGACGTATTCTGACAGTTTAGAGGGGTTTAATAACGGTTTTCATGCATTTAAGATAGAAAATATAGCCGTAATATAGCTGGTTTATATTGGTTTATATTGTAGACGCGAGGTTGAAAAGACGTCTATTGCTCACTGGGAACCTTATCATTCTAAACGGAGATAGAACCTTATCATTCTAAACGGAGATAGAACCTTATCATTCTAAACGGAGATAGAACCTTATCATTCTAAACGGAGACAGAACCTTCTCATTCTAAACGGAGATAGAACCTTATCATTCTAAACGGAGATAGAACCTTATCATTCTAAACGGAGATAGAACCTTATCATTCTAAACGGAGACAGAACCTTCTCATTCTAAACGGAGATAGAACCGTATCATTCTAAACGGAGATAGAACCTTATCATTCTAAACGGAGATAGAACCTTCTCATTCTAAACGGAGATAGAACCTTCTCATTCTAAACGGAGATAGAACCTTCTCATTCTAAACGGAGATAGAACCTTCTCATTCTAAACGGAGATAGAACCTTATCATTCTAAACGGAGATAGAACCTTCTCATTCTAAACGGAGATAGAACCTTATCATTCTAAACGGAGATAGAACCAAAACAAATCTAGGGAGGCAACAACAGGTTCAGAACAGAGCAGCTCGGCTTGCCCTGCAGTACACAATGAGAACAACTATACACAACATGCATGACCGACTCTTCTGGCTAAAGGTTGATGACAGGTTAAAAGCATCACGTCTTTCACTTGTAAAAAATATTTATGTTCTGAAAACCCCTGACTGTTTACTTGAGCTTACACTCAGCTCTGATGCACACACACACACACCCCACCAGACATGCCTCCAGTGGTAACTACACAATTCCATTGGAATATATCCGGAGGACTTTATACAGACATCAAAACAGACCAAACTTCTGGACTTTGGACTCCTTCAAGCCAGCAGAGCCATAGCACTATGCTGGAAGAGTATGGACGCTCCATCATTTGAGAATGTGGAAGAGGGGGCTCTTGGAATGTATTGGTCTGACTAACCTACATTATTAAAGGCAAGCGGAAAGACTTTGTAGGATAGAATATTTTGTTTGTTTGTTTGTTTTTATTCAATCCAAAATTGATGCAGGTTGTGTCTGTCTATGTTTGTGATCTTTGTTATTGTATGTTTCTCTTTCTTTGTTTTTTGTTGTTTTTTTCTTTGGTGTTGGTATATGAAAATGATCATTAAAATATTGTGAAAAAAACCCGTGACACAATTCCAAAAACTAAAACAAATCGGAAACAACGTGCAGAAACAACGTAGAACTCCCTACCAGGGGGCCGTTCCACTATGCGAGATTAACTCTGATCCAAGCGATTAACTCTGATCCAGGTTTAAATAAGCTTGCGGTCGGTTCCATCAATGTGGCTCAAATAATTCGCTGCTTGGTTGCTATGCAACATATCCTTCTGAGTAATTCTGGTCCCGAGCAGACTTATGGTGCTTTTCCATCAGCAGCCCGCGTTAGTGCAGTTCGGATCAGTTCGAGGTCAGGTCGGGTCACTTTGATCTGTTCTGGTTTTCCATTATACACAAACCGACCCGGACTAGTAGGAGGAGTAGACGATAGTAGGCGGAGTTACGCGTCACACGCAGCCTGGCAAAAAGCTTCCGGGTGTACACAGCAACAGCCGTGATTTTTTGGGAGAGAAAGAGAAAGAGAAAGAGAGAGAGGAAGCTATGTACACATAATAAAGTCATGTTTTTTGAACCCTTAAAACCACTGCCTTCACTTGTCTGCTTTATGAACTGTAGTATCATCATCGGGAAACGCCGACAAGACGCGAATCTACCAGCATTTGACTCATGACACAGCCGGTGTTATTCACAGACAAACACGGTGCCGTTTGCGGGTTAATAACTTCGGTTTACCGGGGGTTAGGATAACAATTCAAACGTGTCCGGAAAGAGGAGAAGCCAGGGAATTCAAAAGTTTTTGAATGGAGTCGATCCTCCACTCCTATCACCGTGGACACAGCGCGGAGCGAATTCCCTGTTAAAACCGGCATTTGACTCATGAGTGAACGGCGAAAATGGCTGCACAGCAGCAGCGGCCGGGTGAACTCCCGGTTCATCGAGTTTACGGTTAAAAGCATAACTTCTCGGGGTGTCAGCGCGGTGGTTAAGGGCTCAAAATGACCGTAGACAGATGGTGAAGTTAGCAAAGGAGTATTGTGTTTGTACCACCTCCACAGCCGGTGTTATTCACGGACAAACACGGTGCATAATAGCGATTTTTGTGTTGTGCTTGTTGTAAATAAAAGTTATATGATTCATTGAAATGACATTAAACTAAGATAATACGATGGTCAGCATAATTTTCCGAATCTTTATTAATAAGCTATTACAGAAAATGTAGTGAAATTTTCCTAGAGTGAATGTGGTATTTCAAGATGGCGGTTAGTGAAGAAATATATGGGATGGGACATGGGATGACGATTTCCATTGACCAATCAACGGTGTGCAGCGTCACACGTCACACGCAGCCTGGCAAAGAGACCCGGATATGAAATTTTAGACCCTGGGGTCGATGTGGAGCTAAAGAAGCGAGCTGACCTGGGACCGAACCGACCTGGGACGACTAATGGAAAAGGGGAACGAAGCGGGCTGACCCGGGTCAGCACCGGGTCAGCACCGTAGTGGAAAAGCCCCATTACAGGCTGGCTAAGGTAATGCGTGCGTCAAAAAAGGCTCACAGGCGGAAACTACATCCCGAATGACAGTTCCTCAAGTGTCTTTTAGGAAATATTAGTTCCCACTTCACACGAGATAGATAGATAGATAGTTTGACTGTGTGATAGATAGATAATTTGATAATTTGAAAGTGTGATCGATCGATAGATAGATAGTTTGATTGTGTGATAGATAACCTGATATTTTGAAAGTGTGATAGATAGATCGATAGATAAATAAATTAAAAAGTGTAAAAAGTAAAATAAAATAAATAGGTATGTCTATCAACTTGCATTGCTTTTGTCACAGCGGTCTGGCTGGCGCAGTGGTTAAGGCAACCAGCTAGAGTTCCGAAGGTTGCGAGTTCGAGACTTCATTTTAGTGATTATTATTTTATTTTTTTACATTTAACCGAAACCTTCATGCAAAGGCTTCAAACACCATTGTAATCGTGTCAGTTCTTGTAAATTAGCCTGCACCATAATTTTATAGCCTACATACTTTTTTAGATGAGATTTTAGATTAGATTCAGACAACGAAATGCAGTAAAAAGTGTGTCTGAAGAGGGATTCGAACCACCGATTTAAAATGACGAATAAAAACTATGGCAGCGGTCGATAC
Organism: Nansenia antarctica; assembly: GCF_963989245.1. Classification (NCBI taxonomy): domain Eukaryota; kingdom Metazoa; phylum Chordata; class Actinopteri; order Argentiniformes; family Microstomatidae; genus Nansenia; species Nansenia antarctica. Next base: position 31,395,464 of record NC_137675.1, on the reverse strand, counting down.
CACTAGGCCATTGTGACGTTATGATGGCTTGTAGCCTGCTGCTGATATCACCACAGTAGTAAATATTAATTTATTAAAATATGAACATATAACAATAACTGGGGCTAGTATGACCTACGCATTTAATCGGTCAGCAATTTCTTGCCAAACCATTTCCCTCGCCTTGTTAATTGCGGCAGTATTGCACTATTTTACATCTTATTTTTCCGTCTTCATAAAGATCAATAATTCGGAATGCTGCGCAAATGTAGAACCCTTGCAGAGTGGAGTATCTTCATTTCGACTATCGGCTCTTCTGGGCTCTTTATATTTTCGGCCACGTGCCCATATCGAGGATTTCTAAGCCGGTCTTCTGTGAACACTGATGACACAAGGCTGATCCTCGTTCGAGGAATCACCTGAGGCTTGAATTCCAATCCCGAGTTGCCTGATCACCTGGGGGCCATTCCACTAAAGGTGGATCAGTATAGCGGCGCTATAAATAAATGCGGCGCTCAGGGAACTCGAGATTGGATTTCAAGCCTCAGGTGATTCCTCGAATGAGGATCAGCCTTGTGTCATCAGTGTTCACAGAAGACAGGCTTACAAATCTTCGATATGGGCGCGTGCACGCAGACATACGCAGCCCAGAAGAGTCGATCTGTCGAAATGAAGATACTCCACTCTGCAGGGGTACTACATTTGCGCAGCATTCCGAATTATTGATTTTTTATGAAGACGGAAAAATAAGATGTAAAATAGTGCAATACTGCCGCAATTAACAAGGCGAGGGAAATGGTTTGGCAAGGAATTGCTGACCGATTAAATGCGTAGGTCATACTAGCCCCAGTTATTGTTATATGTTCATATTTTAATAAATGAATATTTACTACTGTGGTGATATCAGCAGCAGGCTACAAACCGTCATATCGCCACAATGGCCTAGTGGTATCGACCGCTGCCATAGGATCATTTTATATCGGTGGTTCAAATCCCTCTTCAGGCGCACTTTTTACTGCATTTCGTTGTCTGAATCTAATCTAAAATCTCATCTAAAAAAGTATGTAGGCTATAAAATTATGGTGCAGGCTAATTTACAAGAACTGACACGATTACAATGGTGTTTGAAACCTTTGCATGAAATCTTCGGTTAAATGTAAAAAAAAAAAAAAAAGAATGACTTAGTCAAGTCTCGAACTCGCAACCTTTGGAACTCGAGTCCGCAGCCTTAACCACTACGCCAGCCAGACCTCTGTGATGACGGCAATGCAAGTTGAGAGAATAACTTTTTTTTTTACACTCTTTTCTTTATTGATATATCGATCTATCTATCACACTTTCAAAATATCAAGTTATCTATCACACAATCAAACTATCTATCGATCGATCACACTTTCAAAATATCAAATTATCTATCTATCACACAGTCAAACTATCTAATCTATCTATCTCGTGTGAAGTGGGAACTAATATTTCCTAGGGAGGAACTGTCGTTCGGGATGTAGTTTCCGCCTGTGAGCCTTTTTCGACGCGCGTCTCACTATAGCCTGTGTTTTAGCCTGGTCGCGACCAGGCTAGTTATATCTGACTCAGAAGGAGCTCAACCAAGCAGCGAATTATTTGAGCCACATTGATGGCACCGAACGCAAGCTAACATTTTCGAGGCTTAAAACTTTATCGAGGCTTAGAACTTTATCGAGCTTCGTGGAATAGGGCCCTGATTTATTTCAATCGCCGATATACTAATCCACTTTAGTGGAACGGCCCCCTGGTCATATCTCAAAAACCCAGAATAAAATCAGTTTAAAAAAAACAAGTGAAGCAATAAATCATAAGCATTAGATCCTACCTGAGTATTTTAATTCTATTTCTGTTATTTATTGTTTTGTGTGCAGGTGATTCTTCTTTGTTATGTGTTTCTGGGACGCTCACTAAAAACTAAGGCCGTGAGCGTTGCTGACCTTTATTTTTGTTTTTGTTTTGGTTATTTGTTGTTATG
>NC_137675.1:31328486-31388486 GCF_963989245.1 Nansenia antarctica | reverse complement strand
CTCCGCCAGCACGAAGGACAGCGCGCCGAAGTAGAAGGACCAGCCGTAGGCGTAGCTCTTCTTACTGTCGTTCTGGCTGGGGTCCCCCGAGTTGGCTGATATGTACACGATGATGCCTATGATGTTACTGAGGCCTGGGAGAGAGAGGGAGGGAGAGAGAGAGAGAGAGAGAGAGAGAGAGAGAGAGAGAGAGAGAGAGAGAGAGAGAGAGAGAGAGAGAGAGAGAGAGAGAGAGAGAGAGAGAGAGAGAGAGAGAGAGAGGGGGAGGGGAGAGAGAGAGAGAGAGGGAGAGAGAGAGGGAGAGAGAGAGAGAGAGAGAGAGGGAGAGAGAGGGAGAGAGAGGGAGAGAGAGAAAGAGAGAGAGAGAAAGAGAGAGAGAGAGAAAGAGAGGGAGAGAGAGAGAGAGGGAGAGAGAGGGAGAGCGAGAGAGGGGGAGAGAGAGAGAGGGAGAGAGAGAGAAAGGGAGGGAGAGAGAGAGAGAGAGAGAGGGAGAGAGAGGGAGAGAGAGAGGGAGAGAGAGAGAGAGGGAAAGAGGGAGAGGGAGAGAGAGGAGGAGACAAGGAGAAGGATTGGATCCAATATTGTATCAACTGAATTGAATGGCAAAATCATTTCAACAAGTATATCTGTGCATGCATGCGTCTGTGTGTGTGCGGTCGTACTTATCACCCCCAAACTACCTCAAACAACCACAAACAGTACCAAAAGTAGCCAAAAGTACCCCTAACAACCACACACAGATATCCAATAGTGCCTAAAAGTACCAAAATAACTCAAAACCGGTACCAAAAACTACCCCAAACAACCACAAGCAGTACCTAAAAGAACCACAAACTGGCAGCCAGTACAACACAAAACCACCCAAACGATCAGTTCAGCTTCACGTTTGGGATTGGTGTGTGATATGTGATATGTTGGGTTCAGGATTCTATAATGTAACGATAGCAGAGATGATAAAAACAGAGTGTGACAGAAACAGATCTGGCTAAAAACATGCTGCGGAATGTTCGATCATTCAGTGAATTCAGGAAGTGAGATATAATTCAGGAAGTGAAATATAATTCCAAAATTAGACTGACATGAAAAAATTCCTATTGTCCAGTTATTGAACAATATTTGAGAATATATGCTCTGTTCTTAAATATTGAATTGCAGTTTCAGTATACTTTCTTTATTTAGTGAATTCAAACTGAATTGACCCCAACCCTGAGTGGGTGCACACACTGTATACTGTACATACATGCTGACATACATTTTTTGTTTTTGTTTTGACAATGTTCCACACGTGGGTGTGCTTGTACTTTGTTTATTATTTTTTAATAGATGCAAGAAACTGCAATAAATAAAAATCTAACTATAGGAACCTTTCCATGTCAAAACGTTTTCAGTTTTCGAAATTATACTGAAATCTCACTTCCTGAATTGACTGAATGCACAAACATGTTTTTGCCACAATGTATTTCTTTCACCCCTATCATCTAGAATCCTGAACCCAACATATCACATACCAAACTGAAACGTGAACCTGAACAGATCATTTGGTAGTTTGGTACTATGGTTATTTGGGGTACTTTTGAGTACCTGTTGTGTTTGTTTGGGGTAATAAGTAGGACCCTGTGTAGGTTGGTGTGTGTATACAGTGATGCTTGAAAGTATGTGAACCCCTTGTGAAATCATAGATTTTCTTAGTTTTTACCATGAAAACTTTATTTAATCAGAAACAGTCTTTTTTATCTGACATAATATGTTTGTATTTACCAATTCCATATGTTGGTTTAGAGGGAATCATGCATGTAGTAGGAAAACTAAATTAAATGGTTCATTTGGTACCCAATTATTTACCCACCTGATTCTACTTACCTACTTGATTTAACCAAGGCAACTTGGGGTTCACTTATTTTTGCACCTGCACTCATTTCTTTATAATTTAGTTTTCCTACTACACACATGACTCCCTTTAAACTAACATATGGAATTGGTAAATACAAACCTGTTATGTCAGAATGCTTCTGATTAAATAAAGACTTCATGGTAAAAAACAAAAAAATCTATTTAAAAAATGGACTTACTTTCAAGCAGCACTGTAGTGTGTGTGTGTGTGTGTGTGTGTGTGTGTGTGTGTGTGTGTGTGTGTGTGTGGCTGATTAACAATGAGAGCAGCTGTTGCAACACTTTGAGTGTGTGTTTGAGTGATTGTTCTGACCTGCAGAGACGAACAGGATGCCAGCGCTAAGGATGACATTATGTCTGCTCTTGTAAAACTCGCTGGCAGCTACACACACTCCTCCTAGGAACAGCAGGCCCACGCTGAGGATGGGGAAGAGGCTGGACGCACGCACCGCTCCTGGAGGGGGAGAGGGGGAGAGAGAGAGGGGGAGAGAGAGAGAGAGAGGGAGAGAGAGGGAGAGAGAGGGAGAGAGAGAGAGAGAAAGGGAGAGAGAGAGAGAGAGAGAGAAAGGGAGAAAGAGAGATGTTCTCCGTGTGTGTGTGTGTGTGTGTGTGCGTGTGTCTGTGTGTGCGCGTGTGTGTGTGTGTGGCTGATTAACGATGAGAGCAGCTGTTGCAACACTTTGTGTGTTTCGCCCAGGGCCGTATGACATCATCACCTGCTAATGATGACGCCACTCAAACACAACAACCTCTGTGATTTTAGAAGTGAGTGTGTGTGTGTGTGTGTGTGTGTGTATGCGTGTTATATACTCACGCAATAAGTACTCTGAAGCGTCTTGTTCATAGTGCGCGTCCTCAGGGAAGTGGTCGATGTCCTTACACACACCTCGAAACGTTCCTAAGAAGACGAAACAGAATCCGAGGATTGTGTGTTTTCTTCCTGTCCAAGTTGCTGAAATATCTCACAACTAGGCTACAAGTGCCATCTTTTAGTTTTAATTTTTGGCAGCCTGGGTCACGTTCACAAGCTGGTGGTTAGGGGCCTTCAGATGGCCCACATCTCCAAGAGAAAGGCTAAACAGTTAGCACGGTATTGCTCCATATCTGCTATTATCGGTAGCCGCTCAATATGGAGACGGCGTTGCTTTTTGTACCCTTAGAGTAGATACTGTTTTACAGTAATGCTATTGGATCTGTTAACCCACATTTGAAACATCCTCTGTGTTAATATTGTATGAGTACGATGGTTGCTGTACAGTCACAAACGTAAATGAATGTCTCCCAATGACCTGATTGCACACTGATAGTGTTTATGTCTTTAATGCACTTTGTATTTATGTGGACATAAATAAAGCAAATGTGTGTGTGTGTGTGTGTGTGTATGTCTGTGTCTGTGTTTGACAGAGAGTGTGGAATTTGGCAGAGCTAGACAAATGTGTCTGTTAGTGCTGTGTAGAGTATGGCACGTGTGTGATTGGTGTGTGGGTGTGTGTGGGTCGATCTGTACGTTAGGGTATGTGGCACACGAGGCAATAACACATGACGATCACTACGATTGCTCTGCCCACTGCTGTATGGATTTCCCATATTGATCATGTGACTATGTATCCCCATGGTTACGATAGTAATTCAATACAAACTGATCCTTTTGACCGGGTCATTTTTGGATACTAGAGAGGGAGAAGCTGCTAGCATAAATAGAAGCTTACAGCGATGATGATATGGGAGAGAGAGAGAGAGAGAGAGAGAGGGAGAGAGAGAGGAAGGGAGAGAGAGAGAGAGGAAGAGAGAGAGAGGGAGAGAGAGAGGGGGAGAGAGAGGGAGAGAGAGAGAGGGGAAGAGAGAGAGAGTGAGGGGAAGAGAGTGAGGGAGAGAGAGAGGGGGGAAGAGAGAGTGAGAGAGGGGAAGAGAGAGAGAGAGAGTGAGGGGAAGAGAGTGAGACAGAGAGAGAGAGGGGGAGAAGAGAGAGAGGGAGAGAGTGAGGGGAAGAGAGTGAGACAGAGAGAGAGAGGGGAAGAGAGAGAGGGGGGAAGCGAGAGAGTGAGAGAGGGGAAGAGAGAGAGAGAGTGAGGGGAAGAGAGTGAGACAGAGAGAGAGAGGGGGGAAGAGAGAGAGAGATAGAGGCTATAATATAAATAGCAGGGATAAATGACTAGCCCTCATATCTTCAGGCAGCAGCATTCTGTCAATACAGCCTGTGGTATTGCATTATGTACATTCTCTCAATGAGAGCGATTCTGCATCACTGACCTGTTTTAACCCTGGTTTAACATTGGATGCATTCTACATTTACTGTCCGTTGCTACCAGGAAGCACATCCGAAGACCGCTTTTGTCAAAACAACATCTCTGTTTGAAACGTTCCTAGTATTCAGGTTAGCATTCTGAGTCCATGTGTGGCCATTAAGCCCAGTGGGGGAGAAAAAGTGATTAGCCCCTTTAGCTAACACTACTAAAGCTACTAATGACTCTATACGATTGGATTAGCGCCCAAGCTAACACCCCTTTCATCACATCAGCCCTGATGCAGTTAACAGCCCAGATCCCATTCGGCTAGCAGCTTAACAGCGTTTCTACTCTCTCAATGGGAGGCCTTACAAGGAAAACAGGATGCTGATTTACTGATCAATCCAAAAACATGGTTTATTTTTGGCCGCGGTGAAAAAAACTCCAGCCTGTCCTCCTTGCCCTTAAGGCACACTTGCCTTTTATTCGTTCGTGTGGCTGGTCGTACACAGCTTTCAGAACAGATTAGAGTCTTTTTTGGCAATACGTTGGGAATCTGTTAGATGGAAATCATCATCACATCACTCTTCTGACCCCATTAGTTGAATATTTCCTGTCGGTGTGTCAAACCAAAGAGATGATGAAGTCGACCGCGGGGCCTGTTCAGAATCGGCTCCTAGCACCAATCCTTCTTTATAGGCCTGCATGTCCACCCTTAATAGTTTATGAGGGCATGTTTATTGTTGTGCCTATATGGTATATATAACATGTTTATTGTTGTGTCTATATAGTATATACAACATGTTATTGTTGTGCCTATATAGTATATACAACATGTTATTGTTGTGTCTATATAGTATATATACATGTTTATTGTTGTGCCTATATAGTATATACAACAGGTTTATTGTTGTGCCTATATAGTATATACAACATGTTTATTGTTGTGTCTATATAGTATATACAACATGTTTATTGTTGTGTCTATATAGTATATACAACATGTGTATTGTTGTGTCTATATAGTATATACAACATGTTTATTGTTGTGCCTATATAGTATATACAACATGTGTATTGTTGTGTCTATATAGTATATACATGTTTATTGTTGTGTCTATATAGTATATACATATTTATTGTTGTGTCTATATAGTATATACATGTTTATTGTTGTGCCTATATAGTATATACAACATGTTTATTGTTGTGTCTATATAGTATATACAACATGTTTATTGTTGTGTCTATATAGTATATACAACATGTGTATTGTTGTGTCTATATAGTCTATACAACATGTTTATTGTTGTGCCTATATAGTATATACATGTTTATTGTTGTGCCTATATAGTATATACATGTTTATTGTTGTGTCTATATAGTATATACAACATGTGTATTGTTGTGCCTATATAGTATATACAACATGTTTATTGTTGTGCCTATATAGTATATACATGTTTATTGTTGTGTCTATATAGTATATACAACATGTGTATTGTTGTGCCTATATAGTATATACAACATGTTTATTGTTGTGCCTATATAGTATATACATGTTTATTGTTGTGTCTATATAGTATATACAACATGTGTATTGTTGTGCCTATATAGTATATACAACATGTTTATTGTTGTGCCTATATAGTATATACAACATGTTTATTGTTGTGCCTATATAGTATATACAACATGTTTATTGTTGTGCCTATATAGTATATACATGTTTATTGTTGTGTCTATATAGTATATACAACATGTGTATTGTTGTGCCTATATAGTATATACAACATGTTTATTGTTGTGTCTATATAGTATATACATGTTTATTGTTGTGTCTATATAGTATATATAACATGTTTATTGTTGTGCCTATATAGTATATACAACATGTTTATTGTTGTGTCTATATAGTATATACATGTTTATTGTTGTGTCTATATAGTATATACAACATGTTTATTGTTGTGTCTATATAGTATATACAACAGGTTTATTGTTGTGCCTATATAGTATATACAACATGTTTATTGTTGTGCCTATATAGTATATACATGTTTATTGTTGTGTCTATATAGTATATACATGTTTATTGTTGTGTCTATATAGTATATACAACATGTTTATTGTTGTGCCTATATAGTATATACATGTTTATTGTTGTGTCTATATAGTATGTAACCAGGGAGTAGCTAAAAGGACTGTAGAATTTAGGAAGGGGCTGGTTATCTAACTAACTCTAAGCTAAATAGGCAGTGTAGGAGGATACAGGCAGGGGGCGCCAGCAAACCGTTAGACTAGCAGTTACTATCGTTAGCATTAGCATGGAATTAGCATTAGCATTAGCCTTGGAATTAGCATTAGCATTAGCCTTGGAATTAGCATTAGCATTAGCCTTGGAATTAGCATACAAACAACTAACACACGGTAACGGTATCACATATGAACAACACATTTATTTACATAACCGATGTATACATCCCCAGATATATACATTCCCTCCCCGCCGGCCACACACACACTCAATCACTCACTCATAGTCTCTGGCCTGAACAGGCTTATAGTCCCGGGCTGTGGTGCGCGTTGAGGCCTGGTTGGATGGCATGTGCGTCGAGGAAGGTAGCAGACAAAAGGGGGGGGGTGACGTAGCAACGCGGAGGGAAAGGGCCTTCTTCGTAGTCCGCGCCGAGGGGTGAAGGGCTCAGGTCCGGGTGATCCACGTCGAAGCTCCGATGGAGTCAGCGTTCGGTCGCAGTCCGCTCGTGGAGGCGACGATTCTGTCCAGTTTGGCGTCTCGCTTGGTCCAACGTTTAACAGCCGGCTGCTGGCAAGGCTGTCTAACGGGGACACAACTAAACGGGCTATACAGCTCTGAACTCGATAATCACTTTCCTGGCGTCTTCAGCTTCTGCACGGTGTGCGTGTTACTGAATCCGCCATCTTAGATTGACTTCTCGTTACTCTCTCTCGTTTGGTCTCTCTCGTTCTGATTCTCATCACACACTCTGACTCACAGACCACTTCCGTCTCTTATATATACACCACCGAACCTAGCATCCGGGTCACGGACACACCCCGGATATACCACGTCATCAAACATATACATAAACATTACAATAATAATACATACACTTCACGAAACGTATATGGATAGTATAGAAAATAACAAAGGAAATAACTGGGGCAAATAGGGCTGATTTGGGGGAACTAAACTGGCCCTAAACTGTGGGCCTTCACAACAGCCGCCCCATGAAACCCTCGGTTTCAGTTAACTAGGGAAGGCACACTGGCTAGGCTGCTCTAGCAGCGTGAGGTAGGAGGTGATAGTGTCCTTCGTAATTTGAGGGAGCTCAATCAGGCGTGCCACAGGTCGGGTGTAAGTGCGACCACCAACGTCCACGATGGCCGTCCGCACCCTTCCATCCGTCTGTCTGCCAGGCGGCGCGTGGAAGGGACTGGTCGATCACCAGTACCACGGCACCTTCGGACAAGTTGTCTCTCTCCCTCAGCAGAGTCTTCTGCTTCTCCTCCTTCTCCAGGGCGCGGATGTGCTCCTCGAAGCAGATCAGAGCGTCTTCCTTGTCCATGTTCTGCAGCTCCTCGTACTCAGCGAAGGTGGGGTTGTCCAGCAGGTACTGCTGGGCCTCGGACCAGGTGGTGCGGTAGGTGACGTTGGCCATGTTGTCCAGAATGTTCTTCAGCGCCTCCCAGTTCCTCTTCCTGAGCTGCTTGGCTTGTTCCTTCTCCTTCTTAGCCTTGTAGGCCTTAAACGCTTGCTTCTTCTCACTCAGCTTGGGCAGGGCGCTGTAGCGTGGGTCGTTGATGATCATTCTCATGGCTTGCTCCCATGACGCGTTGGATGAAACACCATTCTCCTTCAGAAGCTCTTTGAAGGCCTGCTTGGCCTCCTCCTTTGGGTTCCACTTGTACGTTTTCTTCGCCAACTCCGGCCTTTCCTCCTTGGAGGCGTCTACAATACTGGCTGAGACTTCCATGGCTGACGTGTACTCGACGGAGTTGACGGGTGCGTCAATGCTGACCTCGGCCACGTGAGGGTGCATGGCCACCTGCAGGTGTTCCTCGGCAACAGCTGTTGCCGCCATGGCCTCCATGTCCATCATGGTCGCCAGGGTAGCAGCAGGATCAACCTGAAGAGTGGGGACGGGGGCGGTGCCAGGAGCTGCAGCTTCTACCGTCCCATTCTCCTCCGCTTTGATCATCGCTTCCAGATCTTCCAGCTCTTTGGGCTTGGTCCACCGGGACTCCTTAGTCTGGGAGTTGTAGTAGTAAGGCTTTCCCGTGTCAGACTTGTACTCCTTCCACGGGCACTTAGACAACATTTGCTCAGCAGGAGATTTCAGGTCGTCTGGTTTCTCCCATGAGGACTGTTTAGTCTCTGTGTTGTAGAAGTAGGTCTTCCCATCCAGAGACTTATGCTCTGTCCACAGAGGCTTCTTCTTTGGTTGGTCATCCTGTGGTGAACCATTTGTGGTACTAACTGTTCCAGGTGCACTGGCAGCAATAGATTCCACTCCAGGCGGTCCGGTTGGTTGGTTTGCTTCTTCGGTTCGGACATGGAGGGATGACGTAGCTCTCCCGTCTCTATCTCTCCCCTCGGTAGCGCCTTGGAGGGCCCACCCAAGCGCAGTCTTAACAGCCATCGGGCAGCCTCGTGGTCCTCTCAGCGGAGGACGGAGCGACACGATCAGTTCAGCGTTGTCCGAGCCGATGAGAAGGGTTGGCTCCGCTCCTTCTATCGGATGTAGGTCTACTCGCCGTAGGTGGGGATATCTTGCGCGTAATCTCTCCAGGGGGTAGTCGTAGCGGGAGAGCGCTAGCTGGTCTGCGGTGAAGACATTCCGAAGCCGATATCTGTCCGACGGCCGCCCCGCCGGGGAGATAGAGAAGTTGATTCTCGCCCCGGTGACCTCTTTAAGGTCGCGACGTATCGTGCGCAGAGTCAGCTTCTCCGCAGTCCCTTGGAGCCCCAACTGGCGCACTGCCCCCTGGAGAAGGATGGTCCGTTCCGACCCGTCGTCTAGAACGGCGTACGTGTCGTACACAGCGTTGTTGTGGTGAAGTCGGACCTTCACCACCTTCAGTAGGACCTTGGAGCCGCTGCTCCGGGCTGGGTCTAGGTAGTAGACAGGTGTTGCCTCTTCCGGTGCGCTACCGGACCTAAGGCTTCTGGTGCCCTCCGTGGACCTGGCGAGGGAGACCTCGTGTAGGATGTTGAGGTGGACCTCCTCACAGCGGTTGCACTTTCTCCTCAAGGTGCAGTTCTTAGCCAGATGGTCGCGCCCACAGTTCCAGCACCTCTTGTTCTCCTCGAGCCACCTCTGCTTGGCCTCGGTACTCAGGTTGTTGAAGTCACTGCACTCATTGAACCAGTGCTCGCTGGTGCAGTACGGACATGGCGGTGGACCTCTCCGTCCCTTTTGAGGGGGTTGAGAGGAATCCTTTCCCTCAGGTCGGGCTTTCCTCTCTCTCCGAGGCTCCTCCTCCGTGTGCAGCACTCCTACTGGGCGTCCTCTGTTCGAGCTCGGCCCGTCCCAGCGGTCTCCCTTCTCCCTCTCCTTCTTCGGCTCAGCGTAACCCATGGCGTCTACGTTGGTGTCATGCACTTCCTCCAGTAGGAACTCCGCGAAGGCAGCCATGCTCAGACCCAACTTCCCGGGGTTACGAACGCGCTGCTGTCGCCGGAACCTCTCCTGCCGGAAGCGTGGGATCTTGCGGAGCAGCCGCTCTACGTTGGAGGTGCTGTTGATCTCGCTGGCGCCAGCTGGGCCCTGCGTCTTCAGCATTCCAACCAAGGTGTGCACGCGGAGCGCGAAGTCATCCAGCGCCCGGTCATCCTTGATGGGGGCCTGCTGTTCGAGGGCTTGCAGTTCAGCAAGGGCGTGGTTCCAGGGACGACCGTAGCGGGCATCCAAGTCGGCGAGCGCTCTGGTGTAAGGTGTCGGTGCGGAGGCATGGGCCAGAACCATGTTGTGGGCTCTGGGGTTCCTCACATGCTGAAGGAGAATCGCATATTTGTAGGACTCTGAGCAGGAGTCGTCCAAGAGCGTGTCTAGGCAGATGCGTAGCTCCACATACTGGCTCCTGTCCTCGTCCTTGAAGAAGGGGAACTTGGGTCCCTCCACCTGGGGAAACATCCTGTAGTGCAGGGGTCGGCAATTAGGTTTGGCCTCGGGCCAATTTTTTTTTGAGCCACTAGATGGCGGGCCCGAACGTTTTTTTTTTTCTATTTTTTTTTTTTTTTTTTCTAACACCAGGGGAGCCACCCCTCCTAAATGTCGTTGTTTGGTACCTGTACTGTAGCAATGACAATAAAGACCATTCATTCATTCCATTCATTCATTCATTCATTCATTCATAAGTAATTGATTGTTAAAAAATGTGACACGTTCTAATGCTTTGACTTTTCTTTCGAAAAATGTACACATCGCTAGTCAACTAACACAGCTTGTTTTGTGAGCCTGCTAACAATGTAAAGTAGTGTTGTAGTTAACTAGGTAACAATGTAAAGTAGTGTTCTAGTTAACTAGATAACAATGTAGTGTTGTAGTTAACTAGGTAACAATGTAAAGTAGTGTTGTAGTTAACTAGGTAACAATGTAAAGTAGTGTTCTAGTTAACTAGGTAACAATGTAAAGTAGTGTTCTAGTTAACTAGGTAACAATGTAAAGTAGTGTTGTAGTTAACTAGGTAACAATGTAAAGTAGTGTTGTAGTTAACTAGGTAACAATGTAAAGTAGTGTTGTAGTTAACTAGGTAACAATGTAAAGTAGTGTTGTAGTTAACTAGGTAACAATGTAAAGTAGTGTTGTAGTTAACTAGGTAACAATGTAAAGTAGTGTTGTAGCTAACTAGGTAGCAGTCCAATCCATTACGTTGCAGTATTTTGGCTTGACTAGCAAGTTTGTGTTGTGATTCTCAACAACGTTGAAACGTAGTTTCACCCTTTTCCATAGTTTTGAATAATAAATGTGTGGACTGACGATGTAGCGCAGCCTAGCTTATTCTAATAATTATTTAACATACTTTCATTCTGAATGATTCCCCCCTCCTCCCAGACAAGGTCACATTATTATTGGATTGGTTGTTTGCCTGCCGGGTGAAGTTAGCTAAACATTTAACCTGCTAACTAGCAAGAGAAACATCATGTCACTCTCCAAAGGTGTAAAGAGGAAAGTTGACGGTGAAAACAGGGCATTTAAAGAGGAATGGACAGCGAACTATAATGTTCATCCTACCTGGTTTCATCAACGCAAAGCCGTTGTGAGACTCACATCTTCCGTGCTCACAATGTTCCCTTTCTATACATGCGAGTCGTCCTTTTCCTCAATGAATGTGATAAAGACGCACGAGAGGAATCGATTGATGCAAAAAAAAACTTGAGAACTGCCTGCGGATTAAAGTGACGTCCATATAACCAGATATCAAGCAAATACTGACCGATGGGAGATGCCACTTTTCACATTAAGTGAGTACCAAGCCTGTCGTTATTGTATTTAATAACCTAATTGTATTTTTTATATTTTGAATGAATGGCTCATTGTAATTATTATCCCTAATAGCGTGTTTGCTCTGTCGTTTCAGGAGCATAGGCCTATGCACCACCACCCCTCGCATAAGCGGATTACTTTTCTTTCTTTTCTTTTTTTCACCGATTTTGTTGTCAATGTTTTTCAGAATATTAAACTGAATTTGCTTTGTTACTGTTCATATGTGTGTTGCAGTCACATATACGTAAACATTACGTTTGAATTATTTACTGAGCTGGTGTTATTTTTTTCAAACCACACACGGCTATTTCAGCACTACACGTTGTCCACCTACTTATGATTCACTATGAGGGGTTCAGCGTCAGTGCGCTTCGGTGCACCCCGCTGCCTGATTGTCTGTCCCTGTGTCATTCACTCTCAACATGGATAAAAGTACAATAAGCATTATTCAGGTGGAGGTAGATTCTCTATTCGGACATTATAGGCGCTATATGTGGGACTGTCGGTCCGATATTGTAAAAAAAAAAAAAAAAAAAAAAAAAAGTGGATTCTCAAAATATTCTGCTGGGCCAAATATTATTGGTGATGGGCCAGCAATGGCCCGCGGGCCGCCTATTGCCGACCCCTGCTGTAGTGGATGATCGGGGCTGGAGTGACGGTCTGGGTGTCCGGCCTGCATACATTTTGGTGCACTGGAGGACCTAGGGGTGTGCTACGCTCTTGGGGGATGGCTCCCCTCCCGGGCAGCGACGCTGGCTCCCTCTGGGCCGCGTAGCGGTCGGGTCCCTGGTCCTCTTCCTTCCAGGTGGTCAGCTGGGCCTGTAGTTGGACAGTCATGGCGGGGGTCATGGAGCCATCGGCGGGGGGTTCAGGAGATGGCACTCGAGAGGGCCGTGTGGATGATGCTCTGGAGCTACGGGCCGACGGAGCTCTGCTGATGCACACGTCGCGCATGGTCTGCATCACTTCCTCCATCTTCTCCGCGTGCAGTTGCTCTCTCTCCATCTGGAGGCGGTCGCGCTCCATCTGGAAGCGTTCACGTTCTAGCGCCTCCTGGCGCTGTCTCTCCGCCGCGCGTTCCGCTCCGTTCATCTGGAAGCGTTCACGCTCGTACTGGATGCGTTCCCTCTCTAACGCCTCCTGGCGCTGTCTCTCCGCCGCACGTTCCGCTCCGTTCATCTGGAGGCGTTCACGTTCTAGCGCCTCCTGGCGCTGGAGGCGTTCACGCTCGAACTGGAGTCGTTCCCGCTCTAACGCCATCTCGGCCTGTTGGCGCTCCCGCTCTAACGCCATCTCGGCCTGTTGGCGCATACATTCTGACAGCGCGGCACTACTCCCTCTGGAGTGCAGGCTATCCGCCCCAGAGGCAGAACTGCCCACAGAAACCCTGGACCGGGAGGAAGCCACTGAACGGCAGGAGCTAGGTCTCGAGCGCGCCGTACTGGGAGGCAGATCGTTAAGGCTGAGGCCCTCCCTCTTCCGCCCGCAGGCGCTGTCGGACCGGGCCTCTCCTTCCTGCTCTTCCGTTTCCACGGCAAAACCCTGCGGTTCTGCCATCTCATCCTCAGGCTGGTGCTCTTTGAGGGCTGTCTCAGTGCTAGCCACCCGCGCGCCGGCGGACACCTCGGCCTCTCCGACCACTGTATCCCGTGGAGTGCGCTCCTCGCTACCACTCAGTGAGCTTTCGAGCTCAAGCTCATACTCCTGTAACCTCGGAGGCAACCGCGGGACTCTCTGTGGTCGTGGCTCTGGCTCAGGGGGCGGAGAAGGGGGGGTAACTGTCTGGTCTGGTTGGCTGCGCTCAGCCATGCTATCACTACACTACCTATCCGGCTCGAAGGACCAATTGTAACCAGGGAGTAGCTGAAAGGACTGTATAATTTAGGAAGGGGCTGGTTATCTAACTAACTCTAAGCTAAATAGGCAGTGTAGGAGGATACAGGCAGGGGGCGCCAGCAAACCGTTAGACTAGCAGTTACTATCGTTAGCATTAGCATGGAATTAGCATTAGCATTAGCCTTGGAATTAGCATTAGCATTAGCCTTGGAATTAGCATTAGCATTAGCCTTGGAATTAGCATACAAACAACTAACACACGGTAACGGTATCACATATGAACAACACATTTATTTACATAACCGATGTATACATCCCCAGATATATACATTCCCTCCCCGCCGGCCACACACACACTCAATCACTCACTCATAGTCTCTGGCCTGAACAGGCTTATAGTCCCGGGCTGTGGTGCGCGTTGAGGCCTGGTTGGATGGCATGTGCGTCGAGGAAGGTAGCAGACAAAAGGGGGGGGGTGACGTAGCAACGCGGAGGGAAAGGGCCTTCTTCGTAGTCCGCGCCGAGGGGTGAAGGGCTCAGGTCCGGGTGATCCACGTCGAAGCTCCGATGGAGTCAGCGTTCGGTCGCAGTCCGCTCGTGGAGGCGACGATTCTGTCCAGTTTGGCGTCTCGCTTGGTCCAACGTTTAACAGCCGGCTGCTGGCAAGGCTGTCTAACGGGGACACAACTAAACGGGCTATACAGCTCTGAACTCGATAATCACTTTCCTGGCGTCTTCAGCTTCTGCACGGTGTGCGTGTTACTGAATCCGCCATCTTAGATTGACTTCTCGTTACTCTCTCTCGTTTGGTCTCTCTCGTTCTGATTCTCATCACACACTCTGACTCACAGACCACTTCCGTCTCTTATATATACACCACCGAACCTAGCATCCGGGTCACGGACACACCCCGGATATACCACGTCATCAAACATATACATAAACATTACAATAATAATACA
Source organism: Nansenia antarctica (assembly GCF_963989245.1). Lineage (NCBI taxonomy): Eukaryota > Metazoa > Chordata > Actinopteri > Argentiniformes > Microstomatidae > Nansenia > Nansenia antarctica. Next base: position 31,374,062 of record NC_137675.1, on the reverse strand, counting down.
TACACTTCACGAAACGTATATGGATAGTATAGAAAATAACAAAGGAAATAACTGGGGCAAATAGGGCTGATTTGGGGGAACTAAACTGGCCCTAAACTGTGGGCCTTCACAACAAGTATATACATGTTTATTGTTGTGCCTATATAGTATATACAACATGTTTATTGTTGTGTCTATATAGTATATACAACAGGTTTATTGTTGTGCCTATATAGTATATACATGTTTATTGTTGTGTCTATATAGTATATACAACATGTGTATTGTTGTGCCTATATAGTATATACAACATGTTTATTGTTGTGCCTATATAGTATATACATGTTTATTGTTGTGTCTATATAGTATATACAACATGTGTATTGTTGTGCCTATATAGTATATACAACATGTTTATTGTTGTGCCTATATAGTATATACATGTTTATTGTTGTGTCTATATAGTATATACAACATGTGTATTGTTGTGCCTATATAGTATATACAACATGTTTATTGTTGTGCCTATATAGTATATACAACATGTTTATTGTTGTGCCTATATAGTATATACAACATGTTTATTGTTGTGCCTATATAGTATATACAACATGTTTATTGTTGTGCCTATATCCTTGGAGAACCCATAACCATAACGGACTCCTTCAAATTCCTTGGCACTCACATCAGCAACTCCCTCAAATGGAACACCAACACAGACTTCATCACCAAAAAAGCCCACCAACGACTATTCTTTCTTAGACAGCTCAAGAAATTCAAAGTAAAACAAAAACTCCTCCTTCAGTTCTACACCGCCATCATTGAGAGCATACTCACCTCATCCATCACAGTTTGGTACGGCAGCTCGGACAGCAAATCAAAAAGGAAACTACAGCAAATAGTAAAGAAATCATCCAAGATCATCGGCACCCCTCTCCCATCAGTTGAATCACTGTATCTCAAACACACCATAAATAGAGCACACAAAATTATCTCTGACCCCTCCCACCCTGCTCACCACCTGTTCCAACTGTTGCCCTCTGGACGGCGCTACCGATCCCTGGCCACCAAAACATCCCGGTTCAAAAACAGTTTTTTCCCCTCTGCCATAAGGACTCTCAATACCTGACTCACTGCACTGTATAAATTGTAAATTGTAAATATGTTTTGTCTTGTCTTGTGGTTATGTGTGTTTCATGTCCATGTAATAGTCATGTAAAATGTGTGTATGTTTTTTTGACACTGCTTTTTGAGCTGTACCGAAAACAAATTCCACCGACCTAGGTCGTGTGGTCATTAAACTATTCATTCATTCATTCATTCATTCATTCATTCATATAGTATATACAACATGTTTATTGTTGTGTCTATATAGTATATACATGTTTATTGTTGTGTCTATATAGTATATACATGTTTATTGTTGTGCCTATATAGTATATACAACATGTTTATTGTTGTGTCTATATAGTATATACAACATGTTTATTGTTGTGTCTATATAGTATATACATGTTTATTGTTGTGTCTATATAGTATATACAACATGTTTATTGTTGTGCCTATATAGTATATACAACAGGTTTATTGTTGTGTCTATATAGTATATACAACATGTTTATTGTTGTGTCTATATAGTATATACATGTTTATTGTTGTGTCTATATAGTATATACATGTTTATTGTTGTGTCTATATAGTATATACAACATGTTTATTGTTGTGTCTATATAGTATATACATGTTTATTGTTGTGTCTATATAGTATATACATGTTTATTGTTGTGTCTATATAGTATATACAACATGTTTATTGTTGTGCCTATATAGTATATACATGTTTATTGTTGTGTCTATATAGTATATACAACATGTTTATTGTTGTGCCTATATAGTATATATACATGTTTATTGTTGTGTCTATATAGTATATACAACATGTTTATTGTTGTGCCTATATAGTACTGTATATACAACATGTTTATTGTTGTGTCTATATAGTATATACAACATGTTTATTGTTGTGCCTATATAGTATATATACATGTTTATTGTTGTGTCTATATAGTATATACAACATGTTTATTGTTGTGCCTATATAGTATATACAACATGTTTATTGTTGTGCCTATATAGTATATACAACATGTTTATTGTTGTGTCTATATAGTATATACATGTTTATTGTTGTGTCTATATAGTATATACATGTTTATTGTTGTGTCTATATAGTATATACAACATGTTTATTGTTGTGTCTATATAGTATATACAACATGTTTATTGTTGTGTCTATATAGTATATACATGTTTATTGTTGTGTCTATATAGTATATACATGTTTATTGTTGTGTCTATATAGTATATACAACATGTTTATTGTTGTGTCTATATAGTATATACATGTTTATTGTTGTGTCTATATAGTATATACATGTTTATTGTTGTGTCTATATAGTATATACAACATGTTTATTGTTGTGCCTATATAGTATATACAACATGTTTATTGTTGTGTCTATATAGTATATACATGTTTATTGTTGTGTCTATATAGTATATACCTGTTTATTGTTGTGTCTATATAGTATATACAACATGTTTATTGTTGTGTCTATATAGTATATACAACATGTTTATTGTTGTGCCTATATAGTATATACATGTTTATTGTTGTGTCTATATAGTATATACAACATGTTTATTGTTGTGTCTATATAGTATATACAACATGTTTATTGTTGTGTCTATATAGTATATACAACATGTTTATTGTTGTGCCTATATAGTATATATACATGTTTATTGTTGTGCCTATATAGTATGTACAACATGTGTATTGTTGTGTCTATATAGTATATACAACATGTGTATTGTTGTGTCTATATAGTATATACAACATGTGTATTGTTGTGCCTATATAGTATATACAACATGTGTATTGTTGTGTCTATATAGTATATACAACATGTGTATTGTTGTGCCTATATAGTATATACAACATGTTTAACACTTGAGTGACATTTTAGAATTATATGAATTAATATGAACAAATCATATCAACACTGGCCTGGCTTTATCTCCTCGCACACGCATGTGTGTATGTTTATATACACCCACCGGCCACTTCATTAGGTACACCTTTTCAACTGCTCGTTAATGCAAGTATCTAATCCGTCAATCACGTGGCAGCAACTCAATGCATTTAGGTATGTAGACATGGTCAAGACAATCTGCTGAAGTTCAAAAGTTTGAAAATAGTGGTGGTGGTGTAATGGCGAGGGGAGATATTTTCTTGGCACAAATCTTCAGCAACTGCTTGATGCTATAATGTCAATATGGACCAAAATCTCTGAGGAATGTTTCCAGCACCTTGTTGAATCTATGCCACAAAGAATTAAGGCAGTTCTGAAGGCAAAAGAGGGGGTCCAACCCGGTACTCTCAAGGTGTGCCTAATGAAGTAGCCGGTGAGTGTTTGTACACTATATGGACAAAGTATTGGGGCACCCGAACATCACACCCATAATGTGCTTGTTGAACTTCTTATTCCAAAACCACGGGCATTCATATGGAGTTGGTCCCACCTTTGCTGCTATAACAGCTTCCACTCTTCTGGGAAGACTTTCTACTAGATTTTAGAATATGGTTGCGGGGATTTGCTCCCATTCAGCCGCAAGAGCATTAATGAGGTCGGCCACTGATGTTGGGTGAGAAGGACTGGCTCGCAGTTGGCGTTCCAATTCATCCTGAAGGTGTTCAATGGGGTTGAGGTCAGAGCTCTGTGTGCAGGCCGGTCAAGTTCTCTCAGACCAAACTTGGCAAACCATGTCATTATGGACCTCGCTTTGTGTATGGGGGCATTGTCATGCTGAAACTGGAAAGGGCCTTCCCCAAACTGTTGCCACAAAGTTGAAAGCATACAATTCTCCAGAATCGCATTGTATGCTGTAGCATTAAGACTTCCCTTCACTGGAGCTAAGGGGCCTAGCCCAAACCATGAAAACAGACGATAATTGGGCCCACATATTTTGGTTCATATAGTGTATATATATACACATACACACACTTGCGTATGCGAGGGTTAGGGTTAGAAATATACATTGAAATATATGTAATATATATATATATATATATGCACACACACACACACACACACACACACACACACACACACAGTTGGGACATTGATGTTCTTTCATGGTGCACGCTCCATTACCCTCCATTATACCAGTTTGATAGGTCATCAGACGAGAGAGAGAGAGTGAAAATGAGAAAAAGCGAGAGGTCACACGCTTATGCTACCGCCCACTTTACATGTCAACAGTCAACTTGTTGTGAAGGGGCAATTAAGGCCTATCAGACACGTTCAGATCCCATCAATGACCAAGTTTGCACACCGTATCTGTCATCTAATCCACGAAACCCAATCAGTGTGAGTTGTTGATGTTGTAACGTTACGTGCTAAAGCACTTAATCACATTTTATGATTAGCTGAACAGCTTGCCTGGAAAACATTTGGTTAGGGTTAGGGTACAAGTAACCTTATCTCACAGCTGGCTTTCGGTGAACACACTTCACCTATTAAACCTTACCTTCTGTGCAGCAGGTGCGCCACAGACCGGAGTGAGTCAACACCTCTTCGTTCTTCCGGATGGTCTCGTTGTCGTTCCCGTACTTGGATCGGCAGACCCCGCGCGAGTACAGCCAGTAGTCCGTTCCCACCGCGATGGTCATGAGGCTGAACGCGCAGAACGCACCCGCGGTAGTCATGAGCATCATCATGCCCCTGTTGCACAACTTCATCTCCACTTTCTCCCACGTGCCGCTTAATTAGACCCCCGGGGATAGAAAACTCACTGCTCTCCCGTCCCACGTGAGGGTCCACTCGCCGGTTGAACGCTCCTCCGCGCGGGTTAAATAATTCTGAACCAGCCTCTTTCTGCGTCAAATCTGGGGCGCTCAGCCACGCCGCCGTGTACAGTTCCAGGACTCCTTCGAGCGCGCAGAGACATCCACTCCCGGCTGCTGCTGCCGCACTCACTCACGTAGCCTACTCACCGGGGTACGGGGTCCAGTCCCTCGAGACCCCTCCATTCCTTCCACGCAACCGGCAGACGGTAGCCTATAGCCTATATTTCGGTGAACACTTGTTCAAGTCATTAACGAATGGATGGAATTATCCCACAGAATGTAAAAAGTAACAACATGAATATGGATGCTAGGACAAAAGTCGAAACAATTGTTGGAAAAACGGTCCCAGCCGAGCCACTACCGTCCCACTACCGTCCCCGGTCTCACTCCTATCCCCGTTGGACGATGCCTCGCCAAAGGCAGTCGGCGAATGACAGCTGCTACGCGGGGCCCACACCCGCCCTGTCGGTGCTGTGTGTGTGTGTGTGTGTGTGTGTGTGTGTGTGTGTGTGTGTGTGTGTGTATGCGTGTGTGTAGAAGTCAAAGCGCCAGTTAAAAGTCGCTCAGTTTACGAGTCCAGTCTGTCCGGATGGCACCACGGCTCTACTGTAACTGATCTCATTAATCGATAGCCAGTTCACTAGGCGGGCCACGCAGCCACCCTCTCCTCTACACACACCCTGCGAGTCTATAGTCGTATCGAACTGCCTTTCAACACGAAGGCAGGGAGGCTTTTGGGGAGGCTGAGGCCATCTTTCTGGGTTGAAAGTGGGTTGAAAGGCTCCCGTCAGAGAAACTTGTGAGAGAGAAACCGTCTGCTCTATTCTAGGCCATCCACTCCCCAGAGACCGCAACTTCAGCACCGGAGATTTCAGCACCACGGACAGCGGCCAATAAACCAATGAGAGGGACACGAGACGCTCCTTTGCTCCTCTCTCTCTCTGTCTTCCTCACTTCTCTCCATCACTCATTTCTAAAGTGAACTAATTTAAACGGCTGAAATATTTATATCATTATTAGTATTCTATCGACCGGTTCATCGCGAGCTGATGGTTTTCACGAGAAACCGTCGGGCGCATGAGACTCGTTGATTGTTGACAGTCAGAGTCGCGCGCTCCTTTATTTGAGGTATAAATGAAATCATCAATAATGTACATGTAATAGTCTGCGAGTGTGTGTGTGTGTGTGTTTGGATGACTGACGCACGCACACACACAAATGCACGCACGCATTATTCAAGTTCAACATAAATTCCTAGGTGTCATTGTTGACGAAGGTTTAAACTGGAATAATCACATCGATCAGGTGTGCAAGACATCCATGAAGATGCTTGGTATAATGAGAAGGGTCTGCCCCCTGATCCACTCCTCTGCTCACTTAACCTTGTACTATAGCTTCTTATTTCCTTACATCAACTACTGTAATATAGTCTGGGCTGCTACTTATCCTTCATACCTCAACAAATTACTTGTTATCCAGAAGAGGTTCCTAAGGATGATCTCTCACTCTAACAGATTCGAACCATCTGCACCTCTATTTAGGAAATATTCATTATTACCCATCAATAAACTGAATATTTTTCAAACATGCTTATTCATACACAAATTCATCAACAACAAGCAAGATCTTCCTTCTACTTTCCATAGTTTCTTTATTTTCTCATCTGACATCCACTCTTATCCAACAAGATTCAATAATGACCTCCACTTACCTTTCTGTCGAACTTCTAGCCACCAATTTAACATTTGTTATAGAGGTCCGAGAATCTGGAACACCTTGAGCTCGCCACTGAAAAAATATCTAATCTTGTTATAAGCTGTTTATTTTATATTGTAGTGCTTTTCCCGTTGAAAGGTGGGCTAGATGGAAATCTATGTTTATTTTTTTACTAATCTTACTATCCTATCTATTTTCAGTTTTTTTTGTTTGTTTTGTTTTTGTCTTGTGTGTTTGTATGTGCTATCCTACCTTTCTGCCCGATGGATATTATTTTGTTCGTGGTTTCTTTTCTCCTATTGACGTGCAGTAAGTGTCCCTTGATTTTTATTTGAAACAATGATATTGACGTGGAGTGGAACTCTGTACAAGCCTTCTGGGCTTCGTTCCCTCCTTGCACAATTTCTTGTGTGCTAAATAAATAAACTAAACTAAACTAAACTAAACGCACGCACACGGTGCAGCCCAGTGTCAATCACATTCCTCACCTCAAACACCCAAGCTCTTTCTGACTGACTCATTACCACATAATTAAAAGAGAGAGAGAGACAGAGAGAGAGAGAGAGACAGAGAGAGAGAGAGACAGAGACAGAGACAGGGAGAGAGAGAGACAGAGAGAGAGAGACAGAGAAAGAGAGAGACAGAGAGAGAGAGACAGGGAGAGAGAGAGACAGAGAGAGAGAGAGAGACAGGGAGAGAGAGAGAGACAAAGACACACACCCATAATCCTCACAACTGACACTTAGGTGAATAAGAAAGACACATGGCAAGTACTTGTCAAACGTCATGGTGTATTATCGTACACAGAGTCAGACACAAAGAGCATGCAACACATGGCCTCGGTCTGCCCCCCCCTCCCCCCCGCAATCTCCCTCAAGGCCACCAGAGCGCCCAGTCCCGCCCCCCTCCATCAGTCTGTCCATCCGGCCCACATCTGTCCTTTCTCCATCTTGCATAGTAAGTTTCTGTGTTTCTCTTTTTTTTTTCGTGTCGTCCACATCGTCCCCTCTTCCTCCTCCGCCTCAGGAGAGCCTTTTTTTCGATCAGAGTTCCTCAAACCTCCACTCCTATGAACCCCCCCCACCCCCCCCCCCCCCCCCCGGGACCCCCCTGTCTGGGTGCTGTCTGTTCCTGCCCAGGACTAACACTTGTTTCAGCTAGTGCGCCGCCTGGTGGTCGGTGGTGAGTTGACGGTGGTCGTATGAGCTTAGTTGATAGAGTCTCAGTGAGGGAAGGCGGGTGGAGGGGGGGGGGCAGCGTGGCGATGGAGCGCTCACTCTTGAGCTTTATTTGGCAGAGTTTAGAGAGAGGTCAACGCTTTCCCCCTCGGAGAACACAATTTCCCCTCTCCACAACACATCGTTTCCCTCCAAGGATACACATTTCCCCTTCTAGAACAAACCTCCACCCCCCCCCTCTCTAGAACACCTCTGTCTCCTCATGGAACCCCCCCTCCCCTTCCCCATCCTATTCTATATGCTAAATGTTGCCCCCCCCCCGCCCCCACACACTGGATAAGAGCCTATCTACTGACAGAGGGGAGTAGGACCACAGGGGGAAAGGGGGGGGGGGGGATGAGAGGAGGGAGGGGGGGGGGGGTAGAGGGTGGTGGGCTAGAGAAGAACACTGGAGCATCACACAGCTAGCTGGAAGACTTCTAAAAACCTCTACGTCTCACTCGTATATACACTAACACATAGAAGAGAAATCATACAGTCTTATACACAGTATCTTATATATGTATACTCATATCTCATAGATATCTTATGGAGTTCAACCGATCATCATCATCGACGTAGGGACTAAACAGCTAATATGGCGGCATGCATAGAGGAGCTGCTGCACCAGGGTATACACACGGTCTGGACACAGCGCTAGGAGGCTAAAGGCCGGTTTAGGCTTCTGCGTAAAGTCGACGCCGTAGGCTACGCGTAAGCTTACGTAGTCCCGCATGACCGTGCGTAGCCTTGACGTGCTCCTCTCAAAAAATCTAACCACGCGTCAGAGCGCACGTAACCGTAAGCTCTGTGATTGGTCCGCTTGGTAGCACATGATTCAGACAAGTCTCGACTCTCTCGTCGCCCAAAATGCGGAAGTCATGACAGAAATGTCATTCACCTTTTCTGTAATTACTTATTAATAAAGATTTGAAAAATTATTATAACCATCGTATTATCTTAGTTTAATGTCATTTCAATGCATCATAGAACTTTTATTTACAACAAGCATACCAACAAAAAGATGCCGCTATGAGCTTTGAGCTCCGTTGAGTTCCTAACCGGAAGAGGCACAGCACAGGGGCTGAAAACACACTGCCACCTAGCGATGTGAAGGTGTAATTGCAGCGCAGACCAACGTCGAACTATAAACTTGGATAGCCCTCGCGTAGTCTACGGCGTAGCCGCACGTAAATTCGACGCAGAAGCCTAAACCGGCCTTAACTTCAGTCCCGTGCGTGCACGCACACACACACACACACACACACACACACACACTTGGATTCACTCTCCATTTCAAAAGGGCTTCTCTCACCTGAGTATCTCAACACAACAAACTGGTTAGCTTTTAGCTCATCATCGCTAGCTGGCCCTACTTCCAAGTGTAGAGTTAGCCGTTAGCTTAGCCGCTAGCTACCAGGCAAGGCTAATTGGTGGTAGCGTCATACGTTCGCAGACACAGTTGTTTTTACAAAGCTTCCCCAGGAGGCTAGCGAGACAGCCTGGGCTGAGAAAATCAAGTGTGAGATGCCCGTATGTTAGAGAGAGAGACACAGAGAGACAGACAAAGACAGACAGAGAGAGAGAGAAAGAGAGAGAGAAAGAGAGAGAGAGAGAAACAGAGACAGAGAGAGAGACAGAGAGAGAGAGAGAAACAGAGACAGAGAGAGAGACAGAGAGAGAGAAACAGAGAGAGAGAGACAGAGAGAGACAAAGAGAGAGAGAGAAACAGAGAGAGACAGAGAGAGAGAGAGAGAGAGAGAGACAGACAGACAGACAGAGAGACAGAGAGAGACAGAGAGAGAGAGAGAGAGCAAGAGGGACACAGAGAGAGAGACAGAGAGAGAGAGAGAGAGAGAGAGAGAGAGAGAGAGAGAGAGAGAGAGAGAGAGAGAGAGAGAGAGAGACAGACATTACCAGTCCATTACAGATCAGACCCCCAACCACTGTTGGACTGGTGTGTTTTTTTGCATCGAGTTGGAAGACAAGACGTGTTTTAAGGACCGGGATACGTGTTCTAAGATCAGGACTAACTCAGACCAGGACTAACTCAGACATGTGTTTTAAATCCGGGCATGAGGTTTGAGACCAGGAATGTGTCGTTTGAAGCATATCAGCAAGTCACACACGTACATACGTGACCAGAATACATGTCACTCACACACCCCCCCCACATCACGGAATGTTCATGATGACATAACTTCACAGGCTGAAGAAGAGAGAATTCACGTAAACAAACACACATAACTGGTGTGAATCAATGAATGAACGTGGCAGACATAACATATCTATATATCTATATAACATATCTGATGCTGTACGCCTGCCCTAGATAGACCTGCCCCTCACAGGCATGCCCCGCGCGCACACACACACTCACACACACTCACACACTCTCACACACACTCACACACACTCACACACACACACTCACGCACACTCACACACACTCACCACACTCACACACTCTCACACACTCACACACACTCACACACTCTCACCACACTCACACACTCTCACACACTCACACACACTCACACACACTCTCACACACTCTCACACACACTCACACACACTCACACACTCTCACCACACTCACACACTCTCACACACTCTCACACACACTCACACACACTCACACACTCTCACACACTCTCACACACTCTCACACACACTCACACACACTCACACACACACACACACACACACACACACTCACACACACTCTCACACTCTCACACACTCTCACACACTCTCACACACACTCACACACACTCACACACACTCACACACTCTCACACACTCTCACACACTCTCACACACTCACACACACTCACACACACTCACACACTCCCACACACTCTCACACACACACTCACACACACACACACACACACACACTCTCACACTCTCACACACTCTCACACACTCTCACACACACTCACACACTCACACACTCACACACACACACTCACACACTCTCACACACACACTCACACACACTAACACACTCACACACTCTCACACACTCTCACACACTCTCACACACTCTCACACACACTCTCACACACTCACACACACTCACACACACACACACACACTCACACACACACTCTCACACACTCTCACACACACTCACACTCTCACACACTCACACACACTCACACACTCTCACACACTCACACACACTCACACACACTCACACACACACGCACACACACTCTCACACACTCTCACACACTCTCACACACACTCACACACACTCACACACACTCACACACACACACTCACTCACTCACACACACACACAGAGTAATGGAAGAACCTTCTGGAAAAGGGATACTACTTTCTCTTGGGTCCATTTCAGACGCGTTGAGTCCAGGATGACCAGTTCTGGTTCTGACAAAATGAGCTTTTTGTTTCTTCTTGTTTTACAACTTATATTAGGGTTGGGAGAAAGCATGCAGGAGAAATTTGACGGGGGGGGGCGGGTCATAATGGTGGTATAATGCAAGTTCTCTGTGTTGGAGGTGACGTTCTAGTGGTTCCACATAGACTACGTTCTTGGTATTGGCATTGATTAGGCTTTGCTGGGTTGGTGTCCAAATCGGATGAGGTTTCTGAGACCTTGGATGATGCTGTTGAAGGCAGAGGACTGAGTTAGTTTGATCCGGGTCGAGCGCCGGCTGGGCCTGACACTGGACGAGGCCTGGATGAGGCCTGGATGAGGCCGTTTAGACCTTGTTTGACCTGGATGACGTACTTTGGGTTTGTGTTAGCTAGTTATTAGGCATTAGCTGGGAGTTCGGAGTTGACATTGGACAAGGCCTGGCTGATGTTGTGGAGGCCTGGATGATGTATTCAGGGTTGGATGAGTCCGTTAAACCTGGATGATGTATTCAGAGTTGGATGAGTCCATTCAGGGTCTGATGAGTCTGTCAGACCTGGATGATGTATTCAGGGTTTGTGTAGGAGAAGCCCTGGAACTCGTTCTGGTCCAGGTTCATGATGAACAGCTTATCTGTCGGGGTCAGCTCCACCGCCATCTTAGTAAACTCCTTATCAAAGTTACCTGTGTCCCGACGGTTCTTCTGTTGGAGAGAGAGAGAGAGAGAGAGAGAGAGAGAGAGAGAGAGACAGAGAGATGATGAGAAGGGAAGGGGAGAGAAATGCAGAGAAAGAGAGAGGGAGAAAGAGAGATGTTATTTTAGTCTAGGCTATTGAGCAGAATGTACAGACAAGCTTATCAATCTGAGAAACCGACTGGAATCGAGTACATTCAGAGGGGGGGGGGGGGGGGGGGGGAGGGGGAAAGAGAATGAATAACAAGAGACAGAAATCCAAACAACACACGGGTTATGAGGATGAATTAAGCGGGAGAGAGAGAGAGAGAGAGAGAGAGAGAGAGAGAGAGAGAGAGAGAGAGAGAGAGAGAGAGAGACACAGACAGATAGATAGAGAGAGAGAGACATTCAACCCCCCTTAAAATGCTGTAGTGGAACAACCCAACATCTCAGAGAGAGCAGCGGACCATACCAACAAAAACAGGACAGAGGGGTTGGGCTTGCAGAAGTGATGTCAGCGTAAACAATACGGAGAGGGAGAACAACAGGAGAAGCGGCAGGAGACAGAGCAGTGGGTCTGGACCCAGAGGAGGAGTCAAGGTGACAGACAAACCTCCACACAGCCAAAGATAGCCGGCAGCCCAAAGATAGGTTACAGACACCTACAGACACCCAGTGGTAACAGTACAGACGCGTACAGACCTCAGAAACAGACATAGAAAGACCCCACAGGAGACAACACCAACAAGTAGGACAACCCTTAGACAAGAGCCAAAAGTACAGACCCCAGAACTACAGACCCTCCCGCAGAACAGACAACAAACAAACCCCCAGAACAGACAGAACTGACAGTGAAGACAACACTAGACAAGAGCCGATTACAAACCCAAGAACAGACACCTTCAGAGCCCCCCGGAAAAGACAACAGACTACAGAATGGAAACAGAACCGACAACAAGGACAAGCCTAGAGCCAAAGAGGCAGACCCCAGGACCACAGACCCACAGACTTTGACAGACCCAGTAAAAAAAGACAGACAGACAGGGGCAGGGGTAGATATTATAGATATTAGACCACTATGGCACATAACAGTGCTGAAGAAAAACAGACATCACATAAAGTAGTCCGCTTACAGAATAGATGGAGTACTACAGTCAATACGAAAGACCGCAACAGAGAGGGACGAACAGAAAAGCCCCTCAGGCAAGGGGAGACTGAGGAGAGGGACAGAGAGAAGGGCTCGGAGGCGTACACGTTTTGTTTCCTACCTTCTGCTCTCCATCTGCCCTCCGGGCCTTTCAGCCCCCAGGGGGTGCCGCACACCCCCCAGCTCCAGTGAGGGGGGGCCTGGGCACTTTCCAAACTCTAGCCCCTGGTCTCCTGGGGCCTAAACACCAGCTGTTGGTTATGATGTCACCCCCCCAATGAACTAGTTCACAGAGTAGTCATGACGACATGATTTCTTTTTAGTGTTTTCAAAATGAATCTGTGTGTGTGTATGTGTATGTGTGCATGCTTACTCTTAGTGAGAGTACCTGTGTATGTGTGTGTGTGTGTGTGTGTGTGCGTGTGTGTGTGCGTGCGTGCGGGCGGGTATTTTCAACAGGAAAAAAATGTTTTTGGTTCACTTCAGTTGCTCTTACAATCATGATACTGTTGAGAGATAAAAAAAATTATGTTCTCAATATGTGACAGCTGCTGGTGAAAGGGGTAGCAAGCCGGCAGTCGATTTGATGTTCGGACTTTTATTTTTTTAAATGTGAATACGTCATTGTTTTTGAAAATCAACGACACATCAGCTCAACTAACACAGCTTGACTAACATCAACTAACACAGCTTGTTTTGTGATTCTGCTAACAATGTAAAGTAGTGTTGTAGTTAACTAGGTAGCAGTGGGGATTACTCACCCAATCCATTGCGTTGCAAACTTTTGGCTTGACTAGCGAGTGTGTGTTGTGCGTATTTCCGTTTTTTTTCCAAAATAAAAGTCCAACCATTTTGACGGGTTGTCGACTTGTTCCCCCTTTCACCAGCCACTGTCACATATAGTATACGTGTGTGCATGAGAGTGCGTGCGTTTGTGTGTGCAATGCCTATGCAGAATTGAAACAAACACACAGACAGCAGCAGTCGTAGTTGAGACAGTAGGCACCAGTGAGTGAGTATATTTTCAGTTCCCAGTCATAATAGGACAGAGTTACACAACAAACACAGGAATGTCTCTACACCTGCAAACATAGCAATGCACCTTCTCCATATAGCATCCATCCATCTCTGCTCCTGCACAACGTCACCGACTGGGTTCGAACCCGGATTGTCTGATTAGCGACAAGGTTAGCATTAGCTTAGCATAGATTAGCATGTCGACCTAGGCTAAACCTCAGTAGGCTAACACAGTCTTGCGGCGCCCCAGACGACCCGGAATCAAACCCGGTCCGTCACCCATAGTAACAACACCGCATCCTAGCGACGCACCTCTGTTTCCCTTCCCGCATACACAAGCTCGCATTCCTATCTAAACTCTCACATCCCATAACACTCGGACACATCGCACAGCACATAGCGGAGATTCCCAATCACGCTAGATACACCAAAGAATTTGACACATTTTTAAACTGCATATTAATATGGATATTTCTCCCCCCCCCTTTTCTTGTCCCAAACAGTAAAAAAAAAAAAAAAAGACAACCCCCCAACCCGGCAGTTTTGTTTTTTCCGACTAAAGCTACCCACTCCCCGTTTGGCAGATATCAGAGAAGTTAGACGTTGTATTCATCGTCGGAACTGCGTAGTCAAAACTCATACATACAAAGATACATCTTCAACACTTCTGCGTTTAGACTAGAGGGAGGAGGGAGTTCGTCTGTCAAGTAAGGTCCTGTGATATCGGTAGGATATGAAATACTCGTAAAAATCAACCCCCCCCCGACTAGAAGAATCTGGGGCTGCGTCTCGCCTCCATTGCCCCCACTCCCCCTTCCCAAATCTGATACGACTGGATCAGAGAAAAGACAGTCACCTACGGCGATCCAGTCCAACCAGATCCGGGGAGGAAGAGTTGAACGAGGGAGGAAGAGAGAGGAAGGAGGACAAACGCCTGGCTTTTTTTTTTGGGGGGGGGAAGAAGGAACGCAGCCTAGCCTGTCACTTTTCCTGGGTCAAGAATTCCCGAAAGGATCACTTCCTGAGGTCACTGGGGTCCACAGCTGTCGGATCTGACGGGGTTGGGACATTTCCAGTGAGTTCTACTACTTTCTACTTTACTGTGGGGTGCATCTCAATAGTCTAAAGTCGACTTCCTCAACCCTCGTCTTCTCTCCTCTGGTCCTTGTCTTGTGAACCGACGTGGCCAGGATAGGCCGAGATCTCTCCACGTATCCGTGGCAACATCTTCCTATTGTTCCTATTGTTCTGAGATCAGCCTGAGAGGAACTAGCCGCTTCAGAAGAGTGAGATGCACCCTGTCCTATTTTCAGTTGCTGTGTTTGTCTGAGGTGGTGTAGGTCAGTTATATGTGATTGTCTGAAGTGGTGTAGGTCAGTTATGTGTTTGTCTGTGGTGTAGGTCAGTTATGTGTTTGTCTGTGGTGTAGGTCAGTTATATGTGTTTGTCTGAGGTGGTGTAGGTCAGTTATATGTGATTGTCTGAAGTGGTGTAGGTCAGTTATGTGTTTGTCTGTGGTGTAGGTCAGTTATGTGTTTGTCTGTGGTGTAGGTCAGTTATATGTGTTTGTCTGAGGTGGTGTAGGTCAGTTATATGTGATTGTCTGAGGTGGTGTAGGTCAGTTATATGTGTTTGTCTGTGGTGTAGGTCAGTTATATGTGTTTGTCTGAGGTGTAGGTCAGTTATATGTGTTTGTCTGAGGTGTAGGTCAGTTATATGTGTTTGTCTGAGGTGGTGTAGGTCAGTTATATGTGTTTGTCTGAGGTGTAGGTCAGTTATATGTGTTTGTCTGAGGTGGTGTAGGTCAGTTATATGTGTTTGTCTGAGGTGGTGTAGGTCAGTTATATGTGTTTGTCTGAGGTGGTGTAGGTCAGTTATATGTGTTTGTCTGAGGTGGTGTAGGTCAGTTATATGTGTTTGTCTGAGGTGTAGGTCAGTTATGTGTTTGTCTGTGGTGTAGGTCAGTTATATGTGTTTGTCTGAGGTGGTGTAGGTCAGTTATATGTGTTTGTCTGAGGTGGTGTAGGTCAGTTATGTGTGTTTGTCTGAGGTGTAGGTCAGTTATATGTGTTTGTCTGAGGTGGTGTAGGTCAGTTATATGTGTTTGTCTGAGGTGTAGGTCAGTTATATGTGTTTGTCTGAGGTGTAGGTCAGTTATATGTGTTTGTCTGAGGTGTAGGTCAGTTATATGTGTTTGTCTGAGGTGGTGTAGGTCAGTTATATGTGTTTGTCTGAGGTGTAGGTCAGTTATATGTGTTTGTCTGAGGTGGTGTAGGTCAGTTATATGTGTTTGTCTGAGGTGTAGGTCAGTTATATGTGTTTGTCTGAGGTGGTGTAGGTCAGTTATATGTGTTTGTCTGAGGTGTAGGTCAGTTATGTGTTTGTCTGAGGTGGTGTAGGTCAGTTATATGTGTTTGTCTGTGGTGTAGGTCAGTTATGTGTTTGTCTGAGGTGGTGTAGGTCAGTTATATGTGTTTGTCTGAGGTGGTGTAGGTCAGTTATATGTGTTTGTCTGAGGTGTAGGTCAGTTATATGTGTTTGTCTGAGGTGGTGTAGGTCAGTTATATGTGTTTGTCTGTGGTGTAGGTCAGTTATGTGTGTTTGTCTGAGGTGTAGGTCAGTTATATGTGATTGTCTGAGGTGGTGTAGGTCAGTTATATGTGTTTGTCTGAGGTGTAGGTCAGTTATATGTGTTTGTCTGAGGTGGTGTAGGTCAGTTATATGTGTTTGTCTGAGGTGGTGTAGGTCAGTTATATGTGTTTGTCTGAGGTGTAGGTCAGTTATATGTGTTTGTCTGAGGTGGTGTAGGTCAGTTATATGTGTTTGTCTGTGGTGTAGGTCAGTTATATGTGTTTGTCTGAGGTGGTGTAGGTCAGTTATATGTGTTTGTCTGAGGTGGTGTAGGTCAGTTATATGTGTTTGTCTGAGGTGGTGTAGGTCAGTTATATGGCACAGAATGGCTGCTGTGCCTCTCCGTAATGGAGGATAACACCGGCGATGGATGGGAGGGAGGGAAGGAGTGAAGTCTGTATTGTCTGTATGACCTCTCTCTGTGTGTGTGTGTGTGTGTGTGTGTGTGTGTGTGTGTGTGTGTGTGTGTCTGTGTGTGTCTGTGTGACCCCTGAACTCTGAACCCTGCACCTTAAAACCCTTTTGCTTTGGCACAGTTTGGACAGTACCGGTTCCCCCGCCCAGCCCATAAGAACACGATTCTAACATTACCAGAACATTCTCTTATCAACCTAACTAGTGATTGGTGGGAGTGTTGTTGATGGGTGTGTGTCAGTACTGGAACCCAGATATGTTAAGATTGAATCGATCATTGATTGACAGGTCACTGGAGGGGGAGTAATCGGGTTAGTGATTCATTCCCTCTCATGGGGTTGGGAGGTTCAGGTGGAGGAGGTAGAAGTTGCCCCTAACCACTGATTGAGGGTCAGATACAGTATCTTTTTTAATGGCCCTGATAGTCAAAGTAAGGATTGTGGGGTAGGATTTTGATCCTAGATCTGTCGTTAGGGGCAACTTCTACCTGAGCGGCTGATATGGGACCATGGATTCAGGGAGGATTCAATGCGGCCCTGTGATTGGTTCCTTAGTCCAGGTCGGGGTATTCGGGGTTAATGAATGAGAAGCCGTGGAACTCTTCCTGGTCCAGGTTCTGAATCACTTCCTGGTCGGGAGGGGTCAGGATGGGGGGG
Source organism: Nansenia antarctica (assembly GCF_963989245.1). Classification (NCBI taxonomy): domain Eukaryota; kingdom Metazoa; phylum Chordata; class Actinopteri; order Argentiniformes; family Microstomatidae; genus Nansenia; species Nansenia antarctica. Next base: position 31,356,309 of record NC_137675.1, on the reverse strand, counting down.
TGGCGCGTGAAAAAGCGGTCAAAGTTCTCCGCGTCCCGGCCGCACTGCAATGGAGAGGGAGAGAAAGAAAGAAAGGATGGAGGGATGGAGTGAGTATGATGGTGGGATGAAGAAAAACAAAACCAAAAAACAACAACGAGTAGACAGGACAACAAAAAGAAGAAGAACAATAGAGGCAGAACTCAAATAAACCAGATGGAAACTCATCATCCTTCAGAACTGAAGAACATGGGAATAATGACAACAATAATAATAATAACAACAATATTATGAGGCGGTTTCGCACTTTCAATGGATAATCTCCATTGAAGATGCCTTTGAGGCTTTTCTGTGTCCAGAAAAAAACAACCTGTATAAGATTATACCAGATCATCATTGGGTCTGACTAATACCACAAACTACCCCCAGTCATCTGCTGTTCCACACCTGGGCTGAATTCCAAACTGACCCCTAGCCCCTAACCTAGGCACTAAGCACTCCTGTCAAATTGAAACGACAGGTGGTTTCGCTAGAGTAATTGTACCCGTCCTGCCCTCCTGATTTGGTTGGAATGAATTTCGGCCATATTTTGGACACATTCCCGATCCTCTCTGATGGACAGGAGGGTCTAGGGAGCGGGGTACGGGGCTAGGAGTTAATATGGAACTCAGCACTCCATTAATTTGGATGCCCCAACCTGACAGCAGAGCAGATGTTTGACTAATGACTTTGGAGAATTGTGGAACAGAATCCTGGACTGGCAGTCACTCTCAAACGTGATAAACGTCAGCGAAGGGAAGGTGGGAGGTTTAATTCTGGGGGTGCGTTCAGAGAGCCAAAACGTTCAGAATGTTGCAGATAGAAATATAGAGAGACGTCGATGGTTCAAACGCCATGCACGAAATTACATGTCTCCTCTACTATCGTACGATCTGAAACGTTGAACTTTTGCAACCGCCTCAAAAACTTGGTGGATAATTGGTGGCGTTTCAGATCATCTACATTGCAACCAGGCTGTGCAACAACCTGGATATTTTTTTTTACGTCTCAGGAACAACATCTATCTGATATACTGTCGCTATCTGCTACTCTATGCAGCCTGATTACATCATAGGTCACCTGGAACACAACCAAAAGCGGAATGAATGAACATCGGTTTCCACGGTGATGGAAGAACAAGGCTATTGGATAACAATCCATGGCCCCTTCTTTATGATACCAACCAATGAGACCGTGGTGGTTTTCCATTGGTTCACAATGAGCCAATGGAGCCTCCGAATCCCATCACCCGTGACTACGCCAACTAATGACACGTCAGCAGCATCTGTTGGTTTAGTGACCGATGGCGGATGAGAATCGGGTCTTGGGGGGTGGGAATGATTGAACCAATCGCTGTTTGACTTACCAGAGCAGGAGAGGATTAAAGTCGGACAAAGTGGACGAGTCTAATCTTTTTCTTTAAAGGTTTTTAAAGTTTCCTCTGACCATTTGGATATGGTCAAATCATCCCATATACTTTATGAACAATTAAGAGCTAGGAAGAATTTATCTATAAAATAACTGAGGAAAAATTCAAAGATCAGAATTTAAATTCAAACAACAGAATTTATCTATAAAATAACTGAGGAAAAACTCAAACATCAATAAGATTCCCAAAGGTAACTCCGGGAACCAATCAAAACGCTGCACTTTCTCCCGGTCTCTTTTTACAGTGTTTACAGAATCTCCTAGCGAGCAGTGAAGTTATTCAGGGATATGCTTCTAACGGCCTAAAAATAAAGAAAATAACCCGAAATATAAACGATAACTGTGGGAACCCTAGTTGGCTAACATTCGTGACAGCTTCAGCTCCGACCCAGGCTACGTCGTAGCTTGGCAACACCGCCCTGGGTCAAGTGACGTTTGCTTTAGCACGCTAGCCCGCTAGCCAGCCGCTGCTGCTCCTCCCTGATCACACTCCCTCAACCAATCATCTGTGAGGGAATGTAGCGGTTGTTAGGGGAGGTAATACCATGTTAGGGGAGGTAATACCTTGTTAGGGGAGGTAATACCTTGTTAGGGGAGGTAATACCTCGTTAGGGGAGGTAATATCTTGTTAGGGGAGGTAATACCTTGTTAGGGGAGGTAATACCTTGTTAGGGGAGGTAATATCTTGTTAGGGGAGGTAATACCTCGTTAGGGGAGGTAATATCTTGTTAGGGGAGGTAATACCTCGTTAGGGGAGGTAATACCTCGTTAGGGGAGGTAATATCTTGTTAGGGGAGGTAATATCTTGTTAGGGGAGGTAATATCTTGTTAGGGGAGGTAATATCTTGTTAGGGGAGGTAATACCTCGTTAGGGGAGGTAATATCTTGTTAGGGGAGGTAATACCTCGTTAGGGGAGGTAATACCTCGTTAGGGGAGGTAATATCTTGTTAGGGGAGGTAATATCTTGTTAGGGGAGGTAATATCTTGTTAGGGGAGGTAATATCTTGTTAGGGGAGGTAATATCTTGTTAGGGGAGGTAATACCTCGTTAGGGGAGGTAATACCTTGTTAGGGGAGGTATTACCTCGTTAGGGGAGGTAATACCTCGTTAGGGGAGGTAATATCTTGTTAGGGGAGGTAATATCTTGTTAGGGGAGGTAATATCTTGTTAGGGGAGGTAATACCTCGTTAGGGGAGGTAATATCTTGTTAGGGGAGGTAATATCTTGTTAGGGGAGGTAATAGCTTGTTAGGGGAGGTAATACCTTGTTAGGGGAGGTAATACGTTGTTAGGGGAGGTAATATCTTGTTAGGGGAGGTAATACCTCGTTAGGGGAGGTAATATCTTGTTAGGGGAGGTAATACCTCGTTAGGGGAGGTAATACCTTGTTAGGGGAGGTAATACCTCGTTAGGGGAGGTAATACCTTGTTAGGGGAGGTAATATCTTGTTAGGGGAGGTAATATCTTGTTAGGGGAGGTAATACCTCGTTAGGGGAGGTAATATCTTGTTAGGGGAGGTAATATCTTGTTAGGGGAGGTAATATCTTGTTAGGGGAGGTAATACCTTGTTAGGGGAGGTAATATCTTGTTAGGGGAGGTAATACCTTGTTAGGGGAGGTAATACCTCGTTAGGGGAGGTAATATCTTGTTAGGGGAGGTAATACCTCGTTAGGGGAGGTAATATCTTGTTAGGGGAGGTAATACCTCGTTAGGGGAGGTAATATCTTGTTAGGGGAGGTAATACCTTGTTAGGGGAGGTAATACCTCGTTAGGGGAGGTAATATCTTGTTAGGGGAGGTAATACCTTGTTAGGGGAGGTAATACCTCGTTAGGGGAGGTAATATCTTGTTAGGGGAGGTAATACCTTGTTAGGGGAGGTAATACCTCGTTAGGGGAGGTAATATCTTGTTAGGGGAGGTAATACCTCGTTAGGGGAGGTAATATCTTGTTAGGGGAGGTAATACCTCGTTAGGGGAGGTAATATCTTGTTAGGGGAGGTAATACCTCGTTAGGGGAGGTAATATCTTGTTAGGGGAGGTAATATCTTGTTAGGGGAGGTAATATCTTGTTAGGGGAGGTAATATCTTGTTAGGGGAGGTAATATCTTGTTAGGGGAGGTAATATCTTGTTAGGGGAGGTAATACCTTGTTAGGGGAGGTAATACCTTGTTAGGGGAGGTAATACCTCGTTAGGGGAGGTAATATCTCGTTAGGGGAGGTAATATCTTGTTAGGGGAGGTAATACCTTGTTAGGGGAGGTAATATCTTGTTAGGGGAGGTAATATCTTGTTAGGGGAGGTAATATCTCGTTAGGGGAGGTAATATCTTGTTAGGGGAGGTAATACCTTGTTAGGGGAGGTAATATCTTGTTAGGGGAGGTAATATCTTGTTAGGGGAGGTAATATCTTGTTAGGGGAGGTAATACCTTGTTAGGGGAGGTAATATCTTGTTAGGGGAGGTAATACCTCGTTAGGGGAGGTAATACCTCGTTAGGGGAGGTAATACCTTGTTAGGGGAGGTAATACCTTGTTAGGGGAGGTAATACCTCGTTAGGGGAGGTAATACCTTGTTAGGGGAGGTAATACCTTGTTAGGGGAGGTAATATCTTGTTAGGGGAGGTAATACCTTGTTAGGGGAGGTAATATCTTGTTAGGGGAGGTAATACCTTGTTAGGGGAGGTAATATCTTGTTAGGGGAGGTAATACCTCGTTAGGGGAGGTAATATCTTGTTAGGGGAGGTAATATCTTGTTAGGGGAGGTAATACCTCGTTAGGGGAGGTAATATCTTGTTAGGGGAGGTAATAGCTTGTTAGGGGAGGTAATATCTTGTTAGGGGAGGTAATATCTCGTTAGGGGAGGTAATATCTTGTTAGGGGAGGTAATAGCTTGTTAGGGGAGGTAATATCTTGTTAGGGGAGGTAATACCTTGTTAGGGGAGGTAATACCTCGTTAGGGGAGGTAATATCTTGTTAGGGGAGGTAATAGCTTGTTAGGGGAGGTAATATCTTGTTAGGGGAGGTAATACCTTGTTAGGGGAGGTAATATCTTGTTAGGGGAGGTAATATCTTGTTAGGGGAGGTAATATCTTGTTAGGGGAGGTAATACCTTGTTAGGGGAGGTAATATCTTGTTAGGGGAGGTAATATCTTGTTAGGGGAGGTAATACCTTGTTAGGGGAGGTAATACCTCGTTAGGGGAGGTAATATCTTGTTAGGGGAGGTAATACCTTGTTAGGGGAGGTAATACCTTGTTAGGGGAGGTAATACCTTGTTAGGGGAGGTAATACCTTGTTAGGGGAGGTAATATCTTGTTAGGGGAGGTAATACCTTGTTAGGGGAGGTAATATCTTGTTAGGGGAGGTAATATCTTGTTAGGGGAGGTAATACCTTGTTAGGGGAGGTAATATCTCGTTAGGGGAGGTAATACCTTGTTAGGGGAGGTAATATCTTGTTAGGGGAGGTAATATCTTGTTAGGGGAGGTAATACCTTGTTAGGGGAGGTAATATCTTGTTAGGGGAGGTAATATCTTGTTAGGGGAGGTAATATCTTGTTAGGGGAGGTAATATCTTGTTAGGGGAGGTAATACCTCGTTAGGGGAGGTAATATCTTGTTAGGGGAGGTAATATCTTGTTAGGGGAGGTAATATCTTGTTAGGGGAGGTAATATCTTGTTAGGGGAGGTAATATCTTGTTAGGGGAGGTAATATCTTGTTAGGGGAGGTAATATCTTGTTAGGGGAGGTAATATCTTGTTAGGGGAGGTAATATCTTGTTAGGGGAGGTAATACCTTGTTAGGGGAGGTAATATCTTGTTAGGGGAGGTAATACCTTGTTAGGGGAGGTAATATCTTGTTAGGGGAGGTAATATCTTGTTAGGGGAGGTAATATCTTGTTAGGGGAGGTAATATCTTGTTAGGGGAGGTAATATCTTGTTAGGGGAGGTAATATCTTGTTAGGGGAGGTAATACCTTGTTAGGGGAGGTAATATCTTGTTAGGGGAGGTAATACCTCGTTAGGGGAGGTAATATCTTGTTAGGGGAGGTAATATCTTGTTAGGGGAGGTAATACCTCGTTAGGGGAGGTAATATCTTGTTAGGGGAGGTAATATCTTGTTAGGGGAGGTAATATCTTGTTAGGGGAGGTAATATCTTGTTAGGGGAGGTAATATCTTGTTAGGGGAGGTAATATCTTGTTAGGGGAGGTAATATCTTGTTAGGGGAGGTAATATCTTGTTAGGGGAGGTAATACCTTGTTAGGGGAGGTAATATCTTGTTAGGGGAGGTAATACCTTGTTAGGGGAGGTAATATCTTGTTAGGGGAGGTAATATCTTGTTAGGGGAGGTAATATCTTGTTAGGGGAGGTAATATCTTGTTAGGGGAGGTAATACCTCGTTAGGGGAGGTAATACCTTGTTAGGGGAGGTAATATCTTGTTAGGGGAGGTAATACCTCGTTAGGGGAGGTAATATCTTGTTAGGGGAGGTAATATCTTGTTAGGGGAGGTAATACCTTGTTAGGGGAGGTAATATCTTGTTAGGGGAGGTAATACCTTGTTAGGGGAGGTATTACCTCGTTAGGGGAGGTAATACCTCGTTAGGGGAGGTAATATCTTGTTAGGGGAGGTAATATCTTGTTAGGGGAGGTAATATCTTGTTAGGGGAGGTAATATCTTGTTAGGGGAGGTAATACCTTGTTAGGGGAGGTAATATCTTGTTAGGGGAGGTAATATCTTGTTAGGGGAGGTAATATCTTGTTAGGGGAGGTAATATCTTGTTAGGGGAGGTAATACCTTGTTAGGGGAGGTAATATCTTGTTAGGGGAGGTAATATCTTGTTAGGGGAGGTAATATCTTGTTAGGGGAGGTAATACCTCGTTAGGGGAGGTAATATCTTGTTAGGGGAGGTAATACCTCGTTAGGGGAGGTAATACCTCGTTAGGGGAGGTAATACCTCGTTAGGGGAGGTAATATCTTGTTAGGGGAGGTAATACCTCGTTAGGGGAGGTAATATCTTGTTAGGGGAGGTAATATCTTGTTAGGGGAGGTAATATCTTGTTAGGGGAGGTAATACCTTGTTAGGGGAGGTAATATCTTGTTAGGGGAGGTAATATCTTGTTAGGGGAGGTAATACCTTGTTAGGGGAGGTAATACCTCGTTAGGGGAGGTAATATCTCGTTAGGGGAGGTAATACCTTGTTAGGGGAGGTAATATCTTGTTAGGGGAGGTAATACCTCGTTAGGGGAGGTAATATCTTGTTAGGGGAGGTAATATCTTGTTAGGGGAGGTAATACCTCGTTAGGGGAGGTAATACCTTGTTAGGGGAGGTAATATCTTGTTAGGGGAGGTAATACCTCGTTAGGGGAGGTAATACCTTGTTAGGGGAGGTAATATCTTGTTAGGGGAGGTAATATCTTGTTAGGGGAGGTAATATCTTGTTAGGGGAGGTAATATCTTGTTAGGGGAGGTAATATCTTGTTAGGGGAGGTAATACCTTGTTAGGGGAGGTAATACCATGTTAGGGGAGGTAATATCTTGTTAGGGGAGGTAATACCTTGTTAGGGGAGGTAATACCTTGTTAGGGGAGGTAATATCTTGTTAGGGGAGGTAATACCTTGTTAGGGGAGGTAATATCTTGTTAGGGGAGGTAATATCTTGTTAGGGGAGGTAATATCTTGTTAGGGGAGGTAATACCTTGTTAGGGGAGGTAATACCATGTTAGGGGAGGTAATATCTTGTTAGGGGAGGTAATACCTTGTTAGGGGAGGTAATACCTTGTTAGGGGAGGTAATACCTCGTTAGGGGAGGTAATACCTTGTTAGGGGAGGTAATATCTTGTTAGGGGAGGTAATACCTTGTTAGGGGAGGTAATATCTTGTTAGGGGAGGTAATATCTTGTTAGGGGAGGTAATACCTTGTTAGGGGAGGTAATATCTTGTTAGGGGAGGTAATACCTTGTTAGGGGAGGTAATATCTTGTTAGGGGAGGTAATATCTTGTTAGGGGAGGTAATACCTCGTTAGGGGAGGTAATATCTTGTTAGGGGAGGTAATACCTTGTTAGGGGAGGTAATATCTTGTTAGGGGAGGTAATATCTTGTTAGGGGAGGTAATACCTTGTTAGGGGAGGTAATACCTTGTTAGGGGAGGTAATATCTTGTTAGGGGAGGTAATACCTTGTTAGGGGAGGTAATATCTTGTTAGGGGAGGTAATATCTTGTTAGGGGAGGTAATACCTTGTTAGGGGAGGTAATACCTCGTTAGGGGAGGTAATATCTTGTTAGGGGAGGTAATATCTTGTTAGGGGAGGTAATACCTTGTTAGGGGAGGTAATACCTCGTTAGGGGAGGTAATACCTTGTTAGGGGAGGTAATATCTTGTTAGGGGAGGTAATATCTTGTTAGGGGAGGTAATATCTTGTTAGGGGAGGTAATATCTCGTTAGGGGAGGTAATATCTTGTTAGGGGAGGTAATACCTTGTTAGGGGAGGTAATACCTTGTTAGGGGAGGTAATATCTTGTTAGGGGAGGTAATACCTTGTTAGGGGAGGTAATACCATGTTAGGGGAGGTAATATCTTGTTAGGGGAGGTAATACCTTGTTAGGGGAGGTAATATCTTGTTAGGGGAGGTAATACCTCGTTAGGGGAGGTAATATCTTGTTAGGGGAGGTAATATCTTGTTAGGGGAGGTAATATCTTGTTAGGGGAGGTAATACCTTGTTAGGGGAGGTAATACCTTGTTAGGGGAGGTAATATCTTGTTAGGGGAGGTAATATCTTGTTAGGGGAGGTAATATCTTGTTAGGGGAGGTAATATCTTGTTAGGGGAGGTAATATCTTGTTAGGGGAGGTAATATCTTGTTAGGGGAGGTAATATCTTGTTAGGGGAGGTAATATCTTGTTAGGGGAGGTAATATCTTGTTAGGGGAGGTAATATCTTGTTAGGGGAGGTAATATCTTGTTAGGGGAGGTAATATCTTGTTAGGGGAGGTAATATCTTGTTAGGGGAGGTAATACCTCGTTAGGGGAGGTAATATCTTGTTAGGGGAGGTAATATCTTGTTAGGGGAGGTAATACCTCGTTAGGGGAGGTAATACCTTGTTAGGGGAGGTAATACCTCGTTAGGGGAGGTAATACCTTGTTAGGGGAGGTAATACCTTGTTAGGGGAGGTAATACCTCGTTAGGGGAGGTAATACCTTGTTAGGGGAGGTAATACCTTGTTAGGGGAGGTAATACCTTGTTAGGGGAGGTAATATCTTGTTAGGGGAGGTAATACCTTGTTAGGGGAGGTAATACCTCGTTAGGGGAGGTAATACCTCGTTAGGGGAGGTAATATCTTGTTAGGGGAGGTAATACGTTGTTAGGGGAGGTAATACGTTGTTAGGGGAGGTAATATCCTCGCTGGTTTGGTTTTGAAGGAGCGGCCCAGAGGGGAAAGGGTGAGGTTTCGGGAGACGGCTTGGGTGTGTGAGGTTTGGGGTTTATCCAGGATAGTTGGGGGGAGGAGTGTGTGTGTAAGGGGTTATGTATGTATACAGAGGTAAGTAAGTAACATACTGCTTTGGGTTTGAAGGGCGGCTGCACCTCCTTGTTCTCCAGCTTGTCCCAGTCCATGTAGCGGAAGAAGGCGTGCTCCTTGATGTCCCTCTCGCCCTCTGGCCCGCAGCCCAGACGCTTCCCTGGGTGCTTGGTCATCAGCTGCAGGAGACGGAGACGGGTACTGTTACACTGTGTGTTTGTGTACCTGTGTCTGTGTGTGTGTATGTGCCTGTGTACCTGTGTGTGTATGTGTGTGTGCGTGTATGTGTGCGTGTGTGCATGCGTATGTGAGTGTGTGTGTGTGTGTGTGTGTGTGTGTAGGTGTTTGTGTACCTGTAACTGTGTGTGTGTGTGTGTGTGGGTGTGTGTAGGTGTTTGTGTACCTGTGACTGTGTGTGTGTGTGTGTGTGTGTGTGTGTGTGTGTGTGTGTGTGTGTGTGTGTGTGTGTGTGTGCATGCGTATGTGAGTGTGTGTGTGTGTGTGTGTGTGTGTGTGTGGGTGTGTGTGTGTATGTGTATGAATGTAATTGTGTGTGTGTGTGTGTGTGTGTGTAGGTGTTTGTGTACCTGTAACTGTGTGTGTGTGTGTGTGTGTGTGTGTGCGCGTGTGTGCATGCGTATGTGTGTGTGTGTGTGTGTGTGTGTGTGTCTGTGTGGGTGTGTGTATGTGTATGTGTATGAATGTAATTGTGTGTGTGTACGTGTGTGTGCATGCGTATGTGAGGGTGTGTGTGTGTGTGTGTGTGTGTCAGGGTTTCCGTTAGAAAAAATTGGTGCCGGTCAAAGTGTCCGGAAAGATTTCAATGTGTCGGACAAACGGGAGAAATTCCGGTCATCATATTCAAATATAATATAGGTGTTTGTCGCGGTTATTAGCTGTTGTGTAGCCTATATATGCCATTTAATGTCTATTTCTCATCCGATACGATTAGATGCAAACTATATAATAATATAGGCTTTCATGATTCGCATGCGCTACTGTCCAGGGCTGCACGCGCGCCACACTGGGCCTAGTCACCTTTGCTACTTTGAATTACGACTGTAGGCTAAGATGTTTATTTCAATTGCATTAATGGGATTTGAGGATGTAATTGGTAATTTTAAGTATGCCTAGTTTAGCTTTTGATGGCTATTTGAACGGACTGCATCGATCGATCAATGAACGGACTCCACATTACGTTAACTGAAGTGTGTTAAATAGTTTCACGACAGTAATGTAAGTTTTCTATATTCTCTTTCCAGTTTGACCCTTTTTATCAATAAAACAACGTAATTTCTATAACCACGTCTCGCTGATTGGGAAGGCATTAAGTCTAGCTGCCTGTCAAATCATACTTTCTCGGACTCGGGAGTATGAGAATGAGGAGGATGTATCGGGGGGATACACACCCGTGGACTATTTCAATTTAGTGGCACAAATTAAACTCTAACACTATAGATAGACTAAATTGAATTAAAATGATGGACACCGACTGAATAACTGAGTGGGGGGAAGACAGGTCTCAAATGTGGAACTTTATAACATTTAATACATAAAGATAAAACATACACAAATATATAACATTGATATCCCTAAACTCAAATGTAGTGTGGTATTGTCAATCTAATCTAATCAATCCTAATCTAATGGTACTAGTAGCCCAGGTTGTCGATAGTAGCGCACATGGAGATGGACGAATGTAGAGGAGGAAAGTTCAATGGAAACTCCCGGAGTAGAAGAGGTAGCCAGGGGGAGTAGAAAAGGTAGCCAGGGGGATGTTATACTCTGAATCTCCCGACTCAGGGCTGGAACGGGCACGGCAGGCTCAATCAATGAACGGGGTTGAGATGGCTAGCGTCCTTTACTAGCCGCATCTCACGGCCCTCGGTGGTCATTCACTGTGCTCTAGCACATCCAAAACACGCAGAACAATAACCTTGACTCCGGTCACTGCAGTGGTTTTATTTAGACTAGATCAAACTAAATTAACTGACGAATTTCTCCCTCACAACTACTCGCGCCGTTGAGAGACAGGGTTGCCAGATGGGGCGGGTTACCGCCGAATGGGCTACTGGGTTTAGCGGTTATTTAGCGGACTAGTTAGGCTGTAAATTGTCAATCCCATCTGGCAACCCTGCCGCTGTTTGTTCATCGCGTAGGCTAGTCTACACGTTAATAATAAAAGAAAAAATATAGCCTATATATTCGTCTTTTTTAATGTAGAAGGAATCAGAATATGTGACAAATTAATTTTAGCAAATTGTATTCAAATTGTGCTTAAAGGGAATTATTTTCACCGGACATTATGACCGAAGAGGTTTAAATATGTCGGACTTCAACAGATTTTATCGGACAAAGACCGGTAATTACTGGTTAACGGAAACCCAGGTGTGTGTGTGTGAGTGTGTATGAATGTAATTGTGTGTGTGTGTGTGTGTGCCTATGTGCGTGAGTGTGTGTGTGTATGTGTGTGCGTGCATGTGTGTGCGTGCATGTGTATGTGTGTGTGCCTATGTACATGTGTGTGTGTGTGTGTGTGTGTGTGTATGTGTGTGCGTGCATGCGTATGTGTGTGTGCGTGCCTGTGCGCGCGTGTGTGTGTGTGTGTAGACTCACCCCTTTGCAGATGGCGACGGCCTCCTTAGACATGGACTTGGGGTAGGAGACGTGATGCTCCATGATGGACTGGAACAGCTCGTCCTCATCCTCCCCGTCGAACGGAGGCTGAGGAGGGACAAACAGAGCTACAGAGGCTGAGGAGGGACAAACAGAGCTACAGAGGCTGAGGAGGGACAAACAGAGCTACAGAGGCTGAGGAGGGACAAACAGAGCTACAGAGGCTGAGGAGGGACAAACAGAGCTACAGAGGCTGAGGAGGGACAAACAGAGCTACAGAGGCTGAGGAGGGACAAACAGAGCTACGGTGGCTGAGGAGGGACAAACAGAGCTACAGAGGCTGAGGAGGGACAAACAGAGCTACGGTGGCTGAGGAGGGACAAACAGAGCTACGGTGGCTGAGGAGGGACAAACAGAGCTACGGTGGCTGAGGAGGGACAAACAGAGCTACAGAGGCTGAGGAGGGACAAACAGAGCTACAGAGGCTGAGGAGGGACAAACAGAGCTACAGAGGCTGAGGAGGGACAAACAGAGCTACAGAGGCTGAGGAGGGACAAACAGAGCTACGGTGGCTGAGGAGGGACAAACAGAGCTACAGAGGCTGAGGAGGGACAAACAGAGCTACGGTGGCTGAGGAGGGACAAACAGAGCTACAGAGGCTGAGGAGGGACAAACAGAGCTACAGAGGCTGAGGAGGGACAAACAGAGCTACAGAGGCTGAGGAGGGACAAACAGAGCTACAGAGGCTGAGGAGGGACAAACAGAGCTACGGTGGCTGAGGAGGGACAAACAGAGCTACAGAGGCTGAGGAGGGACAAACAGAGCTACAGAGGCTGAGGAGGGACAAACAGAGCTACAGAGGCTGAGGAGGGACAAACAGAGCTACAGAGGCTGAGGAGGGACAAACAGAGCTACGGTGGCTGAGGAGGGACAAACAGAGCTACAGAGGCTGAGGAGGGACAAACAGAGCTACAGAGGCTGAGGAGGGACAAACAGAGCTACAGAGGCTGAGGAGGGACAAACAGAGCTACAGAGGCTGAGGAGGGACAAACAGAGCTACAGAGGCTGAGGAGGGACAAACAGAGCTACGGTGGCTGAGGAGGGACAAACAGAGCTACGGTGGCTGAGGAGGGACAAACAGAGCTACAGAGGCTGAGGAGGGACAAACAGAGCTACAGAGGCTGAGGAGGGACAAACAGAGCTACAGAGGCTGAGGAGGGACAAACAGAGCTACGGTGGCTGAGGAGGGACAAACAGAGCTACGGTGGCTGAGGAGGGACAAACAGAGCTACAGAGGCTGAGGAGGGACAAACAGAGCCACAGAGGCTGAGGAGGGACAAACAGAGCTACGGTGGCTGAGGAGGGACAAAAAGAGCTCAGGCGCACACATTGCTGACGTATCACATGACTTCACAGAAGAGAGCCGTGAGAGTGAAAGTGAAAGTCAAGCTGAACCCAATTCACTCATTTCACACACACACACACACACACACACACACACACACACACACACACACACACACACCTGTCCCGCCAGCATCTCATACAGCAGCACTCCAAAGGCCCACCAATCCACTGATCTCCCGTACGGCTGGTAGGCAATGATCTAGAGGAGGAGAGGAGAGAGGGATGGAGAGAGGAGGAGAGGAGAGAGGGATGGAGAGAGGAGGAGAGGAGAGAGGGATGGAGAGAGGAGGAGAGGAGAGAGGGATGGAGAGAGGAGGAGAGGAGAGAGGGATGGAGAGAGGAGGAGAGGAGAGAGGGATGGAGAGAGGAGAGGAGAGAGGAGGAGGGGAGAGAGGGATGGAGAGAGGAGAAGAGAGAGGGATGGAGAGAGGAGGAGAGGAGAGAGGAGGAGAGGGGGAGAGGAGAGAGGGATGGAGAGAGGAGGAGAGGGTGAGAGGAGAGAGGGATGGAGAGGATGAGAGGATAAGAGGATAGAGGGATGGAGAGAGGAGGAGAGGAGGAGAGGAGAGAGGGATGGAGAGAGGAGGAGAGGGTTATATAATGTGCCTTCTGATATACAGTACATTAGTAAACACACACACACACACACACACACACACCTCTGGAGCGATGTAGTCGGGCGTGCCACAGAAGGTCTTGGTGGTGACCCCGTCAAACATGTTCTCCTTACACATGCCGAAGTCAGCAATCTTGATGTGACCCTCAGAGTCCAACATCACGTTGTCCAGCTTCAGGTCTCTGAGGAGGAGACACACACACATAGGTTAACACACACACACACAGACACACACACACACACACAGACACACACACACACACACACACACACAGGTTAACACACACACACATAGGTTAACACACACACACACACACACACACACACACACACACACACATAGGTTAACACACACACACACACACACACACATAGGTTAACACACACACACACACACACATAGGTTAACACACACACACACACATAGGTTAACACACACACACACACACACACACACACACAGACACACACACACACACACACACACACACACAGGTTAACACACACACACACACACACACTAGGGGTGCAACGGTTCAGTTGGCCCACGGTTCGGTACGGTTCGGTATTTTGGGTCACGGTTTTCGGTACGGTTCGGTTCAGAAACAAACGTTCCAGACCAACTCGACCTCTGACCAAAGGCCGCGTTCGAGGCATTCACGTGGACGCTCCGGCGCTCTCAGAGCTAATTTACGAACGCGGCCAAATTGATCTTCTCGCCATAAAGCTTAAGCGTACAGTGGGCTTCCTGTATATATTTAAATCTTGCTTTTCCTTGGCTTCCAGAAAACGTCTTGTCTCCGCCCTTTTCCTTTCACAATTGGATTATGGTGATACAGTATATAGGTTTGCTTCTCTGTCCACTTTATCCAAGCTAGACCCCCTGTATCATTCGGTTCTAAGATACATCACCAATAGTGCCTTCAGGACCCATCACTGTACACTGTATAGTCTGGTTGGATGGCCATCTCTTTCTGTCAGAAGGCTCCAACACTGGTACACTCTTGTGTTTAAAATCATCTCTGGCTTCTTACCGAATTATCTGGGCCTGAAGTTCATCCCTATACAGAGTGGCTCGGGTCTCAGGTCTCGTAGATGGCTACAATACAAGGTGCCACTTATCATGAACAATGTTGGAAGGGCAAGCTTGTCTTATTATGGCCCTTGGTCTTGGAATGACCTACAGACTACTTTTAAATTAGAGGCCCTTATTTCCATAAGTATCTTCAAGCGTAGATTAAAGGATGTGGTCACCGCTCGCTGTACCTGCTTTGGTTAGACTTCTCAATGTTTTAATCACCTTGTAAATACCCCTACCATTGTTTGTCTATTGTATTGTTGCCACTGTCTTATGTCCTGTCTTGTTATCTGAACTGTTTTTTTAAGCTACTATTTTGACCCTGTCTTGGCCAGGTCTCTCTTGTAAAAGAGGTTTTAATCTCAATGTGACTTCCTGGTAAACTAAAGGTAAAAAAAAAAAAACAAAAAAAAAAAAAACGGAAACCGTCACGGTTCACTAGTGAATTGAGCCGTGGAACGCAAACCGTACCGTCCGTAAAAAAACCGAGAACCGTTGCACCCCTAACACACACACACACATAGGTTAACACACACACATAGGGTTAACACACACACACACACACACACATAGGTTAACACACACACACACACACACACACACACACACACAGACAGGTTAACACACCTAGGTTAACACACACACACACACACATAGGGTTAACACACACACATAGGTTAACACACACACACACACACACACACACACAGACAGGTTAACACACATAGGTTACCACACACACACACACACACACAGGTTAATACACACACACACACACACACACACACACACACACACACACACACAGACGCCCAGACGCACACACACACACACGCACATAGGTTAACACACACACACACACACACACACACACACACACATAGGTTAACACACACACACACACACACACACACACACACACACACATATACATAGGCTAAAAAACACACACACACACACACACACACATACACACACATAGGGGTTAACACACACACACACACACACGCACACACACACACACACACACACACACACACACACACACACACACACACACACACACACATAGGTTAACACTAGGGCTGCACGATTTGGGGAAAAAAATCTAATTGCGATTATTCTGACAGATATTGCGATTGCGATTTAATTTGCGATTACATTTTTTTTAAAGAGGTTTTTGTAAAGTGCGGCCATATCTCCGGCTAGGAAGGTTGTATCAACGTGCAGTTTGTTTGTACGTCTTCAGGGGACTTAGGAGCACACATTGGCTCCCGTCTCTAGCAGCCCCACAGCCCGAGTTACGAGTGAAAGAACTACATTAAACTTACGTTGGGTTGCTTTAAAGTCAAGCTTCAGTTTAAGATTCACAGTGTAATAGATTTAAAACATGTGATGGGGCATTACTAACCTGACTCAGATGGTTTGTTTCACACAACCATCTAGGAAAGCTTCATTGGAAGCTGTTTGGAAAAGGGCGGGCACTTTCAAAAATACTTTGCATTGGATGAATCTGTCTATCACCTTCTATCATGGACTAATTTCAGAGAGCATTACCACATGATACCATCAAACTGTTAACTGCTCTAATTCTAATGCAAGGATGAGAACTTAAAAGATATGAATTGGAACAACATATTTATTTTATGGGTTTTTTAAACAGCTGTGATTTTGTTTCTCTCAACAAGTGTCCACATGTTTTAACAATTCCAATATGAAAATAAGATAGGACCTTACTACAAACAAGGTTATTCAATTATGGCTCAGGAGCAGCATCTAAATATTGCACATACTGCAATCAAGTTAAATAAAGTGATAATAAAAATGTCCAGTAAAGAATAATAGGTCCTTTCTGTAAACATTGAAATAGACAAAGCAGGAAAGTATACCGTTTGCAGGCAACTCTTCAACTCAAAGTCGTAATGTATGAAGTGCACGGTGAGACTGAGATACGGCTCGGTCGTCCTGCCCGACAGATCGGTTGTTGCATAGTACTAGACATTTTTCAGCTCCGTCTCAACTCAAGTATCTTCCTACATTCCGCATACGTTTCCGGGATGGCCACATGACTAAAGTACATGCGGGAGGGAACCGCATATCTTTTATCCAGCGTTTGGATGAGTTTTTTTTAAACCCTTCGTTGCTCACAGTGTTAATAGACACCATGGGCCCTATTATGCACTTCTTAACTTGCCGTCTTAAGTCTTAATTAAGACGCACCGCCAGGTTAAGACCTACCGCCACCCTTATTATGCGCTTCATACGCGCTACTGCTATTATGCAGGTGTCGCTAGGCGCCCACACATAAGACGTAAGACTCCCGTGCATATATTACTCATTGTGGGAGTGTTCATATGTTAATGAAGTGCGCTAGGCGCCCCTGCTATTATGCGATCTGACCTTGCGCCTAGCGCTAAGAAGTGGTTTGAAAAGTTCTTAGGCGCTAGTCGGTCGGCGCGCATGCGCAAACCGCGGAGGCGCGCTCGTGTTTCAAAACGTGCTTGAAGTCTAGCGCCTATGAACTGCATAATAGCATAGCGCTTATGACTTAACGCAGCCGGTTCTTAAAGGGAATGGCACCTGGCACGCTGATTTGGTTGATTGAGAAGACGCCCAAAACACACCCATGACTAATTTCTGGGCTTAGCGCCGGGTCTTAGGCGCCCACTACCGCACGCATAATAGCAAAGTGGCCTTGACCACGCCTCCACGTCTTAAGTTTAGATCTACCGCCTCGTCTTATTGCTTAAGACTTATGAAGTGCATAATAGGGCCCCATGTCTTTAGCGAGGTAGTGCATGATGGAATTGGTTATTTCACGGTGCCTTCGTGAGCCCTTTTCATACGGCGTAACAGACGCAAACGACTCTAAAACACTAGGTTGCTTAACGTTAGACTGGGCTACGGGACTTTCACTTAACTCTCCGTTTCTGACCGTACACTCGTCATAGAGCTGCCTGTGGTACTTTTTCAAGTGCTGATACAGGTTTGCGGTGTTGCCTCTGGATGTAGCGATTGTTCCACGACAGGTTGTGCGCAACACCTGCTGTTGTTGCACATCTGTCGTCCTAAACCCGAAATACTTCCATACAACAGAAGTGCTGTTTTTGAAGCGATTTATCCACACCATTAATGTTGCTAGCTACTGAAACGTCTTCACAGATTCACACGTGGGCGTTTCACGTGCATTGTTGTTGTTCTTGGGTGTGTGCGTTCATTGACTTTGAATCCGACGCGCTGTATAATGTATCCCAAATCGCAGGCTTTGCGATTTGCTAATCGCATCATCTCAAATCGCGATTTCGATTTAAAATCGATTAATCGTGCAGCCCTAGTTAACACACACACACACACACACACACACACACACACACACACACACACACACACACACACACACACAGGTTAACACAGATAGGTTAACACACACACACACATAGGGTTAACACACACACACATAGGTTAACACACACACACACACACACACACACACAGGTTAACACATATAGGTTACCACACACACACACACGCACACACACACACACACACAGACAGGTTAACACACATCGGTTAATACACGCACACACACACAGGTTATCACACTCACACACACACACATAGGTTAACACACACACACACACACACACACACACACACACACACAGATGCCCAGACGCACACACACACACACACACAGACGCCCAGACACGCGCGCGCGCACACACACACACACACACACACACACACACACACACACACACACACACACACACTCACCGGTAAACGATTCCCTTGGAATGGAGGAAGAACAGGCCAATGGCGATCTCAGCAGCATAGAACCTGTCCACACACACACACACACACACACACACACACACACACACACTTAGCATATGAACGTACAGTAGCATGTGTGTGTCTCCTTCTACCCCCTCCCCGGAGGCTGTGATGTCATCAGTCTGTATGTAATAAGATGCAGGTGGTTGGTGGTCTCCTTATCAGCAGCTCCTCATTTAGACCCTGTGGTTTTTAGGGCGATATAAAAAGCAGAGGTCGGGTAAAGCGTCCTGTCTCTGTCCTGTGTCCTGTTGTGAGGCTCTCATCGTGTTGTGAGGAGCGTGGTTTTTAATGACTTGTGTCTCTCTCCCTACCTCCCTCCCTCCCTGCCTCCCTCTCCCTACCTCCCTCCCTCCCTCCCTCTCCCTCTATTAGAATGTAACATTTCTCTATGAAGTATCTGCCTGGTAATAGATGGGTAAGTATAGAGTATTATTACATAGGCTGTGTTCGGAATAGCGTACTAGCATACTACTCATACTAGATATGACGTAGATTTTGAGTATGTAGTACGTTCGAACTGTAAAGTATGCGAGATTTGAGTATGCGAGAAATTTAGTAGGCAAGCAGTTATTTCCGGTAAAATTTATGTCGGTTTTGATGGACACTAGCTCGGCTCCTATTTCCCAAAATGCATTTCGTGTCCAGAGTTGCAGAGTTGCGTCCAGGGTTGCCAGATGGGGCGGGTTACCGCCGAATGGGCTACTTGATTTTGAGGTTATAGAAAGTTTAGGCTGTAAATTGTCAATCCCATCTGGCAACCCTGTGCGCTTTCAGCCTCGTCAAACTGCGTCATACAAACTTGTCATACAGCTTTTGTTTACATTGTCCGATAGCCTGGGGACCGAAAGCTTGCAATAAACATCGTTTTTTGCACATATTTGAGCGTGCAGATGCTGCTTTTTTGCACTCTATTTGATACTCTTCAGCTGCAGCACCCCAGCTAAGTCTGATCACGGATGAGCGGTGGTATTTTCACTATACTGTACTGGGAATTAACATGTATTAACAATAATTAACATTAACATGGTGAAATGCATTCTTAGACATGACTACATCGTCATGATTACAAATATGCCACTTGAAATGCATGAAATCTCATTAACTAACTCAATGAACTAACTCTAACTCAATGAACAGGGAGTTCAACATGCGTCAAATGCTTAAATTCACTCCGAGCAGTGTCGACATCGATGGGGGTCTCCAATCGACTCCATTCAAAGTGATTTAAGATCCCGCCCCTCTCCCCTGTCCGGACACATTTGAATTTTCACTGTAAGCCCCGGTAAAGCGACGTTATTAACCCGCAAAGAGTGTGCCCCGGGCACCGTATTTGTCCGTGAATAACACCGGCTAGGAAGATGGTAAAAACACAATACTACTTTGCTAACTCCACCATCGCTATACGGTCATTTTGAGCCATCAACCAACCCACTGGCACCCCAGGAAGTTATGTTTCAAACCCCGAGAGCATGAATAAATGTCTATCCGGAAAGAGTGCACTCTCCTCAGCCGCTGCACGCGCCTCTCCTCGGTAACACGGAGGAACGAAAAGCTTACAGCCCCGCGTATTCCCAGGCGGTCTCCCATCCAGGTACTAACACGGCCCAACCCTGCTTAGCTTCCGAGGTCGGACGAGATCGGGCGTATTTTTATTTTTTTTATCAAAAATAAATTTCACAGATAATTTTTTCAGTCGGTTATTTACATTATTCACAAACACATACAGATACGATACGTAAATAACACAGTGAGACATGACAGACAGCACAACACAAAATGTGGGACAGACATAGAATAGACAAAAGACGACAACAAAAAAGACCAAGTAGCATACCAGGTCTTATCTATGCCTGGCAGCCCTTGGTCAAATCAGAAAAATCATAAAATCAACATAACAAATGAACCATACGAAAAATAATCCAAACAAAGAAACAATAAAGAATGCTGCAACAAATAAAGAAATGATAAAACAATAAAGAATGATAAAGCAAAAGATACGACACATAAAAAACCGGTGATTCATGACAGACAGCGCAAAAAGTAGGACAGACACAACCCTAACCCTAACCCTAAACCCTAAACCTAAACCAGAATAGACAAAACCAACATGAGACCAAGTAGCATACCAGGTCTTATCTATGCCTGGCAGCCCTTGGTCAACTCAGAAAAATCACAAAACAAACATAAACACTGACTCAAAACCAAACACAGATACTAATCCTCTATATTAAAACCTAACATCCCTGATCCCGTAATAGTCACCAAAGTGCTATTATTGACAAAGTGTTTACCAAAATCTGCTTTCCCCAGTGTGTGCACTAACCTAACATCCTTTTTAAATAGTGACACAAACAAATCCCACACCCTGGTAACTTTCCCCTCATAATGTGCTACATTCCTCCTACATACAATTGCATACCTTACGTGACTCAACAAAAAATTAACCAAATCTACGTTCACTTCTTTCTTTTTTCCCACCACCCCAAACAATAACAATTCCTTCCATTCAATCTCATTCATGACGGTAACCCCACAGTGTACATTTAACAAACCTTTTACTTTCACAAATAAGACAGACAAACTTGGACATTAAACAAAAAAGTGTTCAAAATGTTCATCCCTCCCTTTACATACTTCACATACCCTACCTACATTCCTATCCATTTGGTGCAAAACGACATTTGTGTAAACCCTATTGTGCCTAATCTTAAAATCATTGTGCTCACATTCTACGCTATTATATTTCACACCCAAATTTGCCCATACCTTTCCCACATCAAAACCTTCAAAAACCCTTTCCCACACCTTCTCTGACGCTGGCCTCACCAACCCATCACCCAGTAAATCCATATATATCCCTTTTGTTTTCACATCCTCAAATTTGACCTCTAAACCTTTCCTTTCTACCCTTAATTCTACCATCCTTTTTTCCTCACCTGCCTCTCCCTGTCCTAACATTAAAGTTTTCCATTCCCTACTTATACTGTCCCTAATTCTATTATACACTCCTGCAATCCCACCTATTCTTATATCCCTATTCACTGCCCTTATTCCCTGCACTTATCTCCTGCTCTGTTTTGAAATTGTTCTCTGACACTAAGGGCCCTATTATGCACTTCTTAACTTGCCGTCTTAAGTCTTAATTAAGACGCACCGCCAGGTTAAGACCTACCGCCACCCTTATTATGCGCTTCATACGCGCTACTGCTATTATGCAGGTGTCGATAGGCGCCCACACATAAGACGTAATACTCCAGTGCATATATTACTCATTGTGGGAGTGTTCATATGTTAATGAAGTGCACTAGGCGCCCCTGCTATTATGCGATCTGACTTTGCTCCTAGCGCTAAGAAGTGGTTTGAAAAGTTCTTAAGTTTAGACTTCATGCACGTTTTGAAACACGAGCGCGCCTCCGCGGTTTGCGCATGCATGTGGGCACACATGAACATGCACGTGGCTCCACGGCAAGACGTCAATTACGGTCACAGTATAAATGCTTTATTTCAGAAGGGAGAGGCCAGCGCTGTACAGTATGTTGCCTCCGCATACTGTGCACATACAGTACGAGCATGCCGTGCGTAATATAATGACATCAACATCTGTCATTCCTGCAGTCTTCCAGCGACCCCTCTGTAATACTTCTCAACTCACAAGCGGAGGTATTGCCGTGTTTATTCAGAAAATAATCATGCACGAGCTTGTTACTTTCTTCTGCAGAGAAGCGCGCTGACCTCCTTCTTAGGACTTCCATAATAGTATAGCGCTAATGACTCAACGCAGCCGGTTCTTAAAGGGAATGGCACCTGGCACGCTGATTGGGTTGATTGAGAAGACGCCCAAAACACACCCATGACTAATTTCTTTGCTTAGCGCCGGGTTTTAGGCGCCCACTACCGCACGCATAATAGCAAAGTGGCCTTGACCACGCCTCCACGTCTTAAGTTTAGATCTACCGCCTCGTCTTATTGCTTAAGACTTATGAAGTGCATAATAGGGCCCTAAATGTTTTAACTGTCTAAACCCTGCCTGTTCAAAGTGCTTACTAACTATCATTTTGCTATTATATTTTATCTTGGGGTTAAAAAAGATGGGCTGATTTAAAACCTCATCTTTCCCTACACACTTGTACCTTACCTGCTCTAAATATTTCCCCCATGCCTCATACACCTCTCTATAAAACAGTGACATTCCCTCATACCGTGGTTTATTAAAAACCATTAAAAGACCATTCACACCACACCCATCCAACAATATTCAACCCTACCATACAAAAACTTTTTCACAATTTTGACCCTAAGTGCCCTTTTCTTCACCTCTATATCTATCAATTTTAACCCCCCATTCTTATAACTATGTATTAACACCCTGTGCCTAATTAGTGCCTGCTTGCTATCCCACAAAAAACTATTTATCACCCCATTCAATTCTTTCGTGACCCACAAAAGTAAATCTAATGTGCTTAAAACATGATTCACCTTTGATAGGATCAGGCAGTTTATTACCGTCACCTTCCCCCTTAGTTTCAGTTTTCTCCTTCTCCATAAATTCAGTGTTTGTTTCACCCTGTTCAAAATCCCTGTCCATGTTACATCCCTTGCTTCTTTTTCATTCACACCCACATTCACTCCTAGCACTTTTATCATTCCTTTTGCCACTTTCAAAGGTAAATCGCATTCACTCATGTCTACACTCCCTACACACAGTATTTCTGACTTCTCTACATTCATTTTGGCCCCTGATGCTTTCCCATATACTTCTAATAACTTGACTACTCTCTTCACACTATCTACGTCCCTAACTGTTATGTTTGTGTCGTCTGCATACTGATGTATTAAACTCCTCCCACCCCCTGGAATATGTATACCCTGAATGTGTTTGTCTGATTTTAACATCGTCGCCAGTGGCTCTGCTGTAATGCTATACAGCAGACTGGACAACGGACAACCCTGCCTAACTGATCTTTCTAAACTAAAACTAACTGTCAAAACTCCACTACACTTTACCCTACTCTTTGCACAACTATACAGTAACCTGATCCATTCAGGCTAGTATGGCCGTGAGCAAGAGGACCATGACCCTAAGCATCCATATGCCTGTGCCTGGAGCACTCTTAATCATGGAACTTTATTATATAAGCACTCTATTTGTGGGTAGACTATGCACAAGGTGTCCTGGATGAAGGGAGAAGTTAAAATCGCTCTGAGAGCGCCGGAGCGCACACTGGGTGCAACGTCATAAAGGGACCAGGTAATTTGATTGGACAAGAGGCATTCCATGAGTGCTGATCATATTTCCAGGGCAAATTTACGAACACAGCTAGCGAACAGAAGACGAAAAAAATCGTCAGATCAGATATATAAATGGGTTATTTTGGTAAACTGGACACATTTTGGGAATATATGTGGTTACTTTCTCGCCTGAAAACATATTAAAACTTCATAAAATGACATGTTAACACTTGTAAAGCCAAAATTACATATTTTAGCTAATGGAGGTTTAAAATGGAGGTTTAAATTCGCCGCTCCCGGCGAAATGCATTCTGGGAGGCATTCTGGGAGGCAGTATGGAGTATGCATAATGGTCGGCTGGTTTTCGGATACTACTATACTATGATTGTGAATTTAGTAGGTAGTATGCAGTATATACTCATTGAGTATGCTAGTATGCAGTATGCTAGTACGCTATTCCGAACACAGCCATAGATTCATTCTATTTCAACTTTCTCTCACTAAATCAGCGCAGACTCAACAACTCTCTACACATGGTGATAATTACTCTGGAGTCAGATTAACTGTTATGTATGTAGACAATAACATCGATAATTCCCGATCAAGAATGGAGGCAGAGGCGGCGAAACACTTTGATTATATCCGTAGTAGCTTTACTGAACACATCGCAGGTATACAGGCATAAACCCTTCAGCATTTACCTATCCGCTTTTTATCACTCTCACTACGGTGGTCCACATAGCTCAAAATTACACTTCAATACATAACATTAACCATATTAGATATGTTTTGCTATTAACAAAATATAGGCAAAAGGCTCTGCCAAACTGATATTATTATGAAAATGTATAACGTTAGTGTGTGTGTGTGTGTGTGTGTGTGTGTGTGTGTGTGTATGTGAGTGTGTGTGTGTACTCACACAGCATGGGGCTCCTTGAATTTGCCGACCTGTTGAATCTGATACATGAGGTCTCCACCATTGATATACTCCATCACAAAGTATAACCGGTCCTAGAGAGAGAGAGAGAGAGAGAGAGAGAGAGAGAGAGAGAGAGAGAGAGAGAGAGAGAGAGAGAGAGAGAGAGAGAGAGAGAGAGACAGAGAGGGGAAGAAGAAGAAGAGAAAACGTGTGTGATCAGTAATCCTGGGTGGTGAAGTTCAACTCCATGTGTGTACATGTGTCTGTGTTTGTGTGTGTGTGTATGTGTGACTGTGTTTGCATGTGCCAGTGTGTGTGTGTCCGTGTGTGTGCAGGGGTGACCAATACGTAAAAAAATAAAATAATAATAATAATAATAAGTTTGCCATCCTCACTATGGCCTTTGTGTACAGGTAAGCCAGTCTGAGATCTCATCTTTTCACCTAACACCTAAGACACGGTTCAACACGCACGCACGGTCAACTGCGGCGACTACAAAATACCGGCGAGCTAATTACCTAGTTAGACTTCCAACTATCCATCTACTGTTTACTATATAATACTAAAGAAAGGGTATACAAATTAGTGGGGAAGCTGGACCAACGTACAATAACGTACAACTTCCATCCAGAATGGGAGGAGGACTTTTTTTTCACGGTGTCATATCGGAAGTGCGTCTGTCTGATATGCAAATCTACGATAGCTATTTTGAAAAAGGGAAAGAGTGAAAACTAATTTTCAGGGTAAGGCTGCAACGAGAGCTTCTTAGAAGCTTCTAAGATAGCTTCTAAGAAGTCATTCAAAGGCGGTGAAATTGTGAAAAACTTAGGGAACTAGGGAACTACCTGTTTTGTATCTGGTTTACTTTTCTGTTTGTAGGATCAGTAGTTGGCTATGGCACTGCAGACTGGCAACTGTCTGTGTGTGAGTGAGAGAAAGTGAGTGAGTGTGTGTGTGTGAGAGAGATAGAGAGAGAGAGAGAGAGAGAGAGGGGGGGGGGGGGGCGGGGTTCGTGTGCTATGGCTCCCTATGCAGACTGGCAAGTGTGTGTGTGTGTGTGTGTGTGTGTCTGTGTGAGCGAGAGTATCAAAGAGGGAGGGTTTGTGTGGCTGTGTGACAGAGAGAGAGAAAGTGTGTTGTGAGTTTACTATGCAGGCTGGGAACTGTGTGTGTGTGTGTGTGTGTGTGTGTGTGTTTGTAGTACGTGCGTGTACGATGGCGATGTTGAAACTAGACTGGTAGAACTTGGCAGACTGGCTACTTGAAAAGTAGATCTTGGGTCAAAAAAGTCTGGGCACCCCTGGTGTACAGTGTGTGTGTGTGTGTGTGTGTGTGTGTGTGTGTGTGTGTGTGTGTGTGCGCATGTGTGTGTGTGTGTGTGCGTACCATGGTCTGGAAGCAGGAGTGCAGGGCGGTGAGGAAGGGGGGCTTCCCGGACAGCGCCAGGACCCTCTTCTCCACCATGGTGCACTCCACGTCATCGTCCTGGATCACCACGTCCTTCTTCAGGATCTTGATGGCGTACAGCTCCTCTGCCCCCTTACGCTCCGCCAACATCACCTGAGGAGGGGGGAGGGAGGGAGGGAGGGAGAAGGGGAGAGAGGGAGGGAGGGAGGGAGAGAGGAAGTGGGGGGAGGGAGGGAGAGAGGGAGCGGGGGAGGGAGAGAGGAAGTGGGGGGAGGGAGGGAGAACGGGGAAGGGGGGAGGGGAGAGGGAGGGAGCGGAGGGAGGGAGGGAGGGAGAACGGGGAAGGGGGGAGAGAGGGAGGGAGAGGGGAGAGAGGGAGGGAGGGAGGGAGAGAGGAAGTGGGGAGAGAGGGAGGGAGGGAGAAAGGGAGAACAGGGAAGGCGGGAGAGCGGGAGGGAGAGGGGGAGGGAGGGAGCGGAGGGAGAACGGGGAAGGGGGGAGAGGGGAGAGAGGAAGTGGGGGGAGGGAGGGAGCGGAGGGAGAACGGGGAAGGGGGGAGAGGGGAGAGAGGGAGGGAGAGGGGAGAGAGGGAGGGAGGGAGGGAAGGGGGGGAGGGAGGGAGGAAATGGGGGGAGGGAGAGAGGGAGCGGGGGGAGGGAGGGAGGAAGTGGGGGGAGGGAGGGAGCGGAGGGAGAACGGGGAAGGGGGGAGAGGGGAGAGAGGGAGGGAGGGGAGAGGGAGGGAGCGGAGTGAGGGAGGGAGCGGAGAGAGAGGGGGAGCGGGAAGAGGGAGGGAGGGAGGGAGGGAGGGGAAGGGGGGAGGAGGGGGGTTGGTAGGGTGGGGGGTTAGGGAGAAGAGTTTGAGGGAGGGATTTGAAATTAATCATGTCAATGTAATAATAGTAAATGGAACAGTCGACCGGTTTCGCTAATGTCGTCTCTAGACCCGGGCAAGGGCAGGGGGACGGAGAGAGAGGAGGAGGGAGGGAGGAGGTGGGAGGGATAGACAGATTGATCGATAGATAGATAAATGGACACTAGGGGTGCACCGGTTCAGTTGGCCCACGGTTCGGTATGAACCTCCTCGGTTTTTGGGTCACGGTTTCGGTCCGTGTTTTGTGCGTATGGAGGAAAATAAAGGCTACTATTTATTTACAAACTGTTCCAAACTGTCATATACGACTCGAGTGAAGCAATGCTTGCATCGCTCGTTTCTGTTCACTGTTTCCGTTCCCTCGTCACTGTATTCGATGCCAAAACCGAAATGAATGACTCCACAACGCAGATTTGTAGCAATCCAGGGTTTCCTAAAACTGTTGCCGTGTTCTCAACTCCGCTCGCCGCAAACAAACATTTAAACAAGAAGCAACTGCGTTCCAGACCGACTCCACCTCCGACTTTCAATGTAAACCGGAAAAAAACTACATCCGATATAAAACCGAGAATCGTTGCACCCGTAATAGACAGATGGAGAGACAGAGGGATGGAGAGAGGGAGGTGAGAGAGCTGGAGGGAGGAGAGTGTGGGTTACCTTGCCGAAGCTGCCCTTCCCCAGCACCATGATGAAGTTGAAGTCGGAGAGCTTGACGCGGTCCTGGTTGCCGTTGCTGTCGTACTTGGAGATGGAGTTGGAGGAGGAGCCGTCCGTGTTCTTACCTGGACCGATCTTAGCCCTCTGAGAGGGGGGGGGGCAAAGGGAGAGAGGGGGGGTGAGTGTGTGTTTGTGTGTGTTTGTGTGAGTGTGTGTTTCCATAATTGC
>NC_137675.1:31305805-31308305 GCF_963989245.1 Nansenia antarctica | reverse complement strand
CTTATGTAATCGAGTGGTTACTACACAGAACATCATGGAGGGCTCGTTTCTATTCTGCTTCAAGTGTCCAGGCTCCTGCCTTGCATGGGACCCTGCGTTTCGCACGCATCTCTTTCTACTCTGGAAACGGTCGAGTCACCGACATAAAATAAACATAAACATAAACTTCATCAAGAAAAAAATAATCCCTCCATCTTTCCAGCTGTCCCTCTCTCTGACTCTCTCTGTCTCTCTAACTCTCTCCCTCTCTCTCTCTGACTCTCTCTGTCTCTCTAACTCCAACTCTCTCTCTCTCTCTGACTCTCTCTGACTCTCTCTGTCTCTCTAACTCTCTCTCTCTAACTCTCTCTCTGTCTCTCTAACTCTCTCTCTGTCTCTCTAACTCTCTCTCTCTCTCTCTCTGACTCTCTCTGTCTCTCTCTCTCTCTGACTCTCTCTGTCTCTCTCTCTCTCTCTCTCTCTGTCTCTCTAACTCTCTCTCTCTGTTTCTCTAACTCTCTCTCTCTCTGTCTCTCTCTCTGTCTCTCTCTGACTCTCTCT
Organism: Nansenia antarctica; assembly: GCF_963989245.1. Classification (NCBI taxonomy): domain Eukaryota; kingdom Metazoa; phylum Chordata; class Actinopteri; order Argentiniformes; family Microstomatidae; genus Nansenia; species Nansenia antarctica. The sequence goes on along the minus strand of NC_137675.1, from coordinate 31,307,765 downwards.
GTCTCTCTCTCTCTGTCTCTCTAACTCTCTCTCTCTCTCTGACTCTCTCTATCTCTCTAACTCTCTTTCTCTCTCTGACTCTCTGTCTGATCGGAAGGTTGTGAGTTCAAATCCAGCCTGAAACCACACCACTACTAGTGTGCCCTTGAGTAAGGCACTTAGCCCTCAGTTACTCCAGGGGGAATGTCCCTGTAATTCGTAATTGTAAATCGCTTTGGATTAAAAGCGTCTGCTAAATGGCAAAATTATTAATTAACTCTCTCTCTCTCTCTGACTCTCTCTCTCTGTCTCTCTAACTCTCTCTCTCTCTCTCTCTCTGACTCTCTAACTCTCTCTCTCTGACTCTCTAACTCTCTCTCTAACGCTCTCTCTCTCTCTGACTGACTCTCTCTGTCTCTCTAACTCTCTCTCTCTCTCTCCCTCAAACTCCAGCTCTCTCCACTCCCCAGCCAAAGAACAGCACAGAAGCCGACACCATTCCCCTGCGTGAACAACACGGACACGGGGAGAAGAAAGACCGCAGCCTGCTGCTCGCGCCGCATAGAGCTCCCGTTACCGTCTCTCCCCCGCGAGACGGGAGAGCTGAACGGTGAATGACCGCGCGATGGGGAACCGCACGCGTCTGCTGATGATAACGATATAATCCATTATCGCTCCCATCAATCACTGCGGCACACACACACATGCACATGCACACACACACACACACACACACACACACACACACACACACACTACAGCAACGGAACGGAAACGTCATTCACAACCCTAACCCATTCACATAATCAGAAGACACAATTGAAACGTGAATTTGAATTGAAGCGAGCGATTCACCCGCTGATCGTGAACGATAACAGGCCTTTAGGCTTCGTGACGTGGCGACATGACGTCCTTACCTTGGCACTGGAATCCCTGCTTCCCGAAGCCCCTGCGGAAAGAAAGACAAGAATGATATTCTCCTCCGAGGGGATATCAGACACACGCACGCGCACGCACGCGCACCACACACACACACACACACACACACAGCCGTGGAAAGGTATAGCCCGCGATGCCAGCCGCATTCCGCCACCTGTCACTGGACCGTGTGTCTCTGTGCGATGCGGTAGACGGAGGCGCCGACGTCCCCCTAGTCTGCGGCCGCACTAACCCATATAGGACACCGATGTCGCGCCGCGTAGGGCGGTTATAAGGGGTCTTAAGGGGGGCCTACAGAGGACAGTTTTATGTGTATGTTCAATCTTAGGGTGTGTGTGTGACTGTAGGTCTTGTCTAGCGAGGTGATATGAGCGGCAAGTGAATCACCTGTGTCCTGCGTTACGGCCACGGTCACACACACACACACACACACACACACACACACACACACACACACTCTCTCTCTCTCTCTCTCTAGCCCCGCGCGCGCACCACACACACACACACACACACGCACGCGCGCTGTGTGCTCACCAGATAAAGTCCGTGCAGTGGCTGCAGAAGGTGGGCTGCTTGAAGAAGCGAGCGATGAACTTGTGGTCCTTCACCTCGTGGATGTTCTTCTGTCGGAGGGCTCCCTGCCGGGCGAAGCCGCGCATCGCGCCGTCCGCTGCTCCCTCCGCTCCCTCTCCGTCGCTCCCTGCCTGGTCAGCCATCTTAACGCGGAAGTATTGGGTTAAAAGGAGATTGTGTGAGTGTTGCTGGCGTTGGTCCCCGGCGCAGGTGACTCTCTCTCTCCTCTCTTCCCCCTCTCCTCTCGGTGGTGTCGTTCGTCTCCACCCGTTAGTCGGTGTGTCCGGTGCCGCTCGCGCTGCCTGCTGTGGTGCTGCTGCTGCTTCCGGCGGCGGGTCCCCCGCGCGCTTCCCCGTTCTGCACGGAACACACCCGCAGCCTACAGTTGTGTGTGCGTGTTTATGTGTGAGAGAGAGAGAGTGTGTGTGTGTGTGTGTGTGCAGTCAGTCGCGGTGCGCTCGCGCTCACC
>NC_137675.1:31278305-31303305 GCF_963989245.1 Nansenia antarctica | reverse complement strand
GAGAAACATAGGCAAAGAAAAACAGTTTGGGTAGCAGCAATACGAGGTTCACTTATCAGGATGTATGGTTTAATGTCTAAATGAGTGATAATAGCGCATGTAACTTATATTGGGTCCCAATTTGATTCAGCAAATAGTGTTGAGCAGAACAAGCGACACCTTACAACTCAGAATACACTAGTATGATTTTCTTTTTATACGAAAAAACAATCGTTTTGAGAAAACTGTAATTATTCATAGTTGTTCTAAACAGCCTGAAACATTTCATGGAAACAAACAATGGAAACACTAGACGCATTCAAAACTCCCATTGGATTCTCTATCGTTCGTTTATAAGAAATATAACGGTAAAAATGGTCGACTCTGGCACAATTTGAGACATTTTTGCACATAAATTGTGTCCATTGAGAAAAAGTCCATTGTTTGTCAGCGGCCGCAGAATGATTCTTGCGCCACCGCGTGTCTGTGGGCGCGCGGCGGAAGATCAAGTGGCTCTTTAAATTGCCACTTGTGTAACTGCTTTTAAACCCCGCCCACTAAGCAGCAGTTTATTGGCCAGCAATGGAGAAGTCAAGACGTTATTGGTCAAAAGTATTGCCGATCAAATACAACCGGCACATGCGGCAACGTTTATCGAAAAAAACATTGTGTCGAGGCGTTACAGCTAGTCCTACAATGTTCTATATTCTACAACATTGTGTGAAATGCCTCTGTCCATACTGATGATAAACTGTTTTCTTCAAATCAAAGTTGTTACTTTTGTATGGTGGACACTGCGTAACATTAACGTTACCTTTCCAACCGTTTCCTCAGCCATGCGGTCCCCAGTAACAGTACTAAGCGGGCAACTACCTGCCCTCTCGATCCTATTCCCTCCCCCCATGGATTGGAGAATCCATTTCCAAAGACCTCATCCTTTCCTTACCACTGTCAATTCCTCTCTATCCACAGGATCTGTCCCGGCTGCCTTTAAAACTGCCAGAGTCTGGGAATCGGTGGGCTGGCAATGGAGTAGGACGTGTTTCGCTTGAGCTCCCGTCGGACTTCTGTTTTATTTAAGTTAATAAGCATTTTACATTACAAAATACTGGGAAACCTGTCCCTAACATATTCCTAAAATAAATCAAAAGTCTGTGTATGTAGGGGTCAATGGCTGCAAATCTGCGCAAATATAAGTACAATCCGTCCACTACTAGGCCAAACGCCACCGCGACATCGAGCCCACAGCTACCCCGGCTCAGACAGCCCCGCCCCGGACAGACAGCCCAGTGATGGACGCTGTAGCATTGAAAACAGAGATTCTCCTCTCGCTGAAATCCGACATTGTCGAGGTGATAAAGACAGAGATTAAAAATGCACTAGCCGAAGATTTCAACTATATTAAAAGTGAACTTCAAGCAGTAAAATCTGAAATAATTAACAATACTGCGGCGGTTCAGTCTGAGATTGACCAAATAAAGGCTACAATCACGGAGGTGGAGGGCGGCCTATCAACGTGGTCGGACGAAGTGGTGGCCCTGCGGACTACGGTGACAGGCTTGAAAGCAGAGGTAACCGGGCTCAGAGAGAAATGCGACGACATGGAGGGAAGAATGAGGAGATGCAACATCAGAATACTAGGGGTGGCCGAGACGAATGGATCATGCTCTACTGCATCGGTCTCGAAACTACTGAGGGAAGCGCTACAACTGGATAGAGATGTGCTTGTGGACCGTTCACGCAGAACCCTGGCTCCGAGGAGACTGGAGGGGAAACCACGCGCCATCATTGCTAAACTCCATTACTACCAGGACTGCGTTGAGGTGCTGAGCTGCGCGCGCACTCGAGCTCCTCTCCGGGTCAACGGGCAGACCATTGCCATCTTTCCGGATTATGCTGTCGGCGTCGCCAGGGCCAGGGCTGCGTTCACGGAGGTCAGGAAGCTGCTGCGCAACCGTCAGGGCGTCCGGTATGGCATACTGTTCCCAGCCCGACTCCGCATCACACACAATGGAGAAGAAAAGGAATTCACAGATGCAGACAAAGCGATGGACTACGTTAAGAAGAACGTCATCCCTGCAACAGGCTAAAGGCCGATTTAAACTTCTGCGTAAAATCGACGGCGTAGGCTACGGCGTCGCTTGCGTTGGCCCGCGTGGCCTTGCGTTGCCTACGGAGAGGGTTGACGTGCACATCTCCAAAAATTTAAGTACGCGTCAGTTTCTACGCAACCATAAGCTCTGTGATTGGTCCGCTTGGTAGCACATGATTCCGACAAGATTCCGACTCTCTCGTCGGCCAAAATGCGGAAGCCATGACAGAAATGTCATTTACTTTTTCTGTAATTACTTATTAATAAAGATTTGAAAAATTATGATAACCATCGTATTATCTTAGTTTAATGTCATTTCAATGCATCATAGAACTTTTATTTACAACAAGCATAAAAAGAAAAAATCGCTATTATGCCGAATTCCCAGGTAGAACTTTTCTCTCCCCCCACTGTCAACGGGAGTTTCATCCAGCAGGCGCGGTGGGTGAACTCCCGGTTCATTGAGTTTACGGTTAAAAGCATATATTTTCGGGGTGTCAGCGCGGTGGTTAAGAGCTCAAAATGACCGTATACCGATGGTGAAGTTAGCGAAGGAGTATTGTGTTTGTACCACCTTCATAGCCGGTGTTATTCACGGGCAAAGACGGTGCCCGGAGGCACCCTTTGCAGGTTAATAACTGTGATTTACTGTGGGTTAGGATAACAATTCAAACGTGTCCGGATAGGGGAGAGGACAGGGAATCCAAAACCATTTGAATGGTGTCGATACGACACTCCTATCACGGTCGACACAGCTAGGAGCGAATTCCCAGGTAGAACTTTTCTCCCCCCCCCGCTGTCAACGGGAGTCGTCAACCAGGAAGCGGTGCTGCGAGCAGTGGGGGGGGGGGGGGGGGGGACCCGTCACTTACGGCCGAATATCTTCGCGTCACAATGGGTTATAATTCCAAACTAAAATTCTCCATGACCAGAGTAGCATGCTGAACACACTGAACTTTGAATGGAGTCTTAGTCATGTACCGTTAACGAGATAGAATAAGAAAAGCATATTTTTCTATGCTGCTATGAGTACACTGACCAACGCGACGCGGTCCGCGTAGAACAGTGGTTCTCAACCTTTTTTGGGCCAGCGCCGCCCTGTTCATTATCCAGGTCTCTTACCGCCCCCCATCAAAACAAATGGCTTTTTTTCTTCCCTGAATATTAATGTTGACTAATATTCTGTGTTATATCATTTAAAAAGCATGTCACTGAATGCCAAATAATGGATTTGATTTAACTGGGCAGTTGGAATATCATTATCATTAGTTTACCAGAGAGCAGAAAAGCCATGTGAATGTGAATAAAAATGCTGTTTATGAGTGTTAAACAAACTCAGACAACATCAGAGAATACAAACAGACTGTTTTATGATGCTAATATTTATTATTTTTTTATTAGACTTTGTTAACACAGTTCCAAAGTTCAGAGCACTGCACTCTGGGACCGCTCAGAGATGGGTGCTCTGACTGAAAAGACGGTTTGCCCGAGCGAACTGACCGTTCGTGCATTTACGAATGTACCTGTAATAACACTGCTGACAGCTGATCAATCGCAAGCAGACAGAGTAGTGGTTTCCTATAGCAACAAAAGACGCTGACAGCTGTTCGGAGTGCTTATGTGTTCGTTTCCAGGGCATCACATGAGGAGCAACATATCACTAAAAAGCGATCGTATATTTTAGTTTGTAAACGTTAAGACGAACACATCGCAATGCTAACCTCAGAATGGCACTAGGGATAACATCCACAACAACACTTAACAGTAATACATTTATGTAATATACTGTAATGAACCTGCGAGGGGAAGGGACATTCGTAGCTGATTTCTCCAGGTTAGATTATTGGTAAGCGACAGAGAACTTTCTGGACTGGTTTATTACAATACGATCGCTTTTTTGAGATAGGTTGTTCCTGCTGTGATGTTCTGGTATGGTGCTATGGTATTAGCACTCATTTTAACTAAATTAAATAAGCTGTATTGAAAGGAAGCGAACGCATAAGCGCAGAGGGTAGTGTGTATACGCGGGGAGGGAGTATTTGGCACGATAGGCTTACGTCACCGGCGGGGACATGGACTCAGTATCAAAACTAACATAAGAAATATTCTCTCTCGCTTATAGCCAACAATTACAATGAGCCTACAAACTGAAACACATGTCACTCAAGCATAGCCTACAAGGAAAACACTCATAGAAATTAAACAAGACCATAAATTAAACAACACCTTATCGCTGTTAGATGAGCAACACAAATTAAATAGCCTATTCCTCATAAATCTTCGCCAACTGGCTAAATCCAAAGACAATCAACTATTTACAGTTATATAGCCTATTCCACTCCTATCCGTGTTCATTTGCGGGTGCTATGCAAGAAAAGGATGGCAAGGGTTGAAACATACAGATGGGATGAACCAGGGTTCTTTCTATCGTAGACTAGCATAGTATTGCAATTTCTGCACTGTACATGAACTGTCAAGATTCTTCTACAATGCAGCTTACCCAGACACATTGGAAACTATCAAAAGCTCTGCCTTTGCTAGCTGAGTTTTTAGCTTCATCTTCTTGCTGACACTCTCACTTTAAAAAAAAATGTGGGCGCTGCGCTACGTGTGTCTGCATCACAGAGCCCGGCCAAGTTCAGAACACTGCGCTCTGGGAGCGCTCAGAGATGGGCGCTCTGACTGAAAACACGGTTTGTCCGAGCGAACTGACCGTTCGTGCATTTACGAACGTACCCGTAATAACACTGCTGACAGCTGTTTTTCATGAGAAAAATACTTAATGCGCGAACCTCAACGCCTCACCTTTTAAAAATATCTGTTCCAGCGCCCCCCGATGTTGTCTGAACGCCCCCTGGGGGGCGGTACCGCCCCCGTTGAGAAACGATGGCGTAGAACGTAGAACTAGAACGTAGAACTATAAACTTGGAGACCCCTTACGTAGGCTACGGCGTAGACGTGCGTAAATTCGACGCAGAAGTTTAAATAAATCGGCCTTAAGGGTAGGTCGCCCCCAGCCACGGGCCAGTGGGGCTCAGTGTCATTACAAGACCAACTCTGACGGGACGATATCTGTTTAAATATATTACCATCGTCAATGCCACCCCTTTGTTGTTATTGTAGTTCTTCACAGCAGTTTATATGCAAGTTTTGAAAGAGACTGGACATATATGTTAGTTCAATTTAAAACTTACCCCAAGGGGGAAATAATCTATCTGTTTAGGGGCAGGGAAGTGAAAATTACCTGACCAGGAGACTGTTTTTATTTGTTTCTTAATTTCCACTGCGTTAATGCTTCCCTCCGATCCTTTTATTTATTTCTGTCTCTAGACATAATTATTATTACTCTTATTTCTTTATATATATATATATATATATATATATACAATGTAAAATGTATTTGACAATGTGAAAATTAAGGTTAGGGGGTTTTCACCCTCCTTTTGTTTTACCTCAAGGTTCGATGGGAGCCTGAAAGGTTAACAAACTACTCCTAGCTATTCTGTTTGGTACTATAACCAAGCAAAGGCGAACCCTCTTAAAGGTTGTTCGCACAGCTGCCTGTTCAGACTCGCAGCCTGGGACCATGTCCCAAAAGTCTGTCCAGACACTCATGTCGGTTGATCCCACTGTTCCACAGGGATCATACCGGAAGAATAAGAGCAACGTGTATGTTTATGTATTTTGTTTTCTTTTACATTATTTTGTTTTTTCCCCTTATATATACTCCCCAACTCCCCCACACCTCCTACCCATACCCACCCCTCATATATCCACACACCCACACTCACACAATCACACACATAGACACTGTACTACATGCAGTTCACAATCTTCTCCTATTCATGTGCCTATCCTTGCCATCACCATACCTACAGGTAAAATTAAGATCCTCCCTAATTCTTACTCTGAACCATGGGATCACTTAAGGTTATAAGCTACAACGTTAAAGGCCTTCACAATCCTATAAAACGAAAGAAAATCCTTAATCAGCTAAAAAGAGCCAACTGTCAGATAGCATTCCTACAGGAGACCCACCTGTCGGATATGGAACATGAGAAACTAAAGAAATCCTGGGCAGACAGCGTGTTCTACTCATCACATCAGTCAGGTAGAAAGAGAGGAGTGGCTATATTGATACATAGGCAGGTTAACTTTACACCAACAACGGTCCACAAGGACATTGAGGGAAGATTCATTTTAGTGAATGGATCTATAGATGGGATACATGTATCCCTCATGAACATATATGCTCCAAATGAGGATGAGCCCGGCTTCATTAGCACAGTCATTAACACAGCAATACAACACAGCTCCGGCATCCTACTGTTGGGAGGAGACTTCAACTGTGTTATGTCCCAGCTAATGGATATAGACAACCTACCTCCAAAACTCCCACTTCTAGAATGAGTAGAATGCTTAAACACTTGTCGATAGAATCAGGCCTAGTGGACGTTTGGAGAAGCAGATTCCCTAAAGGTAGCGATTTTACTTTCTACTCGCACAGACATTCATCTTATTCGAGAATTGATTATTTCTTTACACCCAAAGCAGAACTACACAGGATAGAAGACATAAAGATCTTACCAATTACTCTATCTGATCATGCACCTCTTGCATTATCATGGAACATAGGTCACAGGCCAAAAACCAAACAATGGAGATTAAATACATCACTTCTAAATGATGAGGAATTTATCACATTTGTAACAACTGAACTAAAGTATTAGAAACTAACGACTCACTAACTAACGACTCACCTGAAATATCACCTCTCATCCTATGGGACTGTGCTACGGCATACATTAGAGGTCGCATTATCTCATACGCGAGCGCGGAAAAAAAGAATAGAGAAGCAAAACAAGGAGAATTAGAGGATAAAATAAGGCTGCTTGAACAACAGCATAAAAGAACACCAACCTCCAATCTACTTAATGCTCTCAAACAAGCACGCAGGGATCTAAATAGCCTAATCACTGAAAAGATAGAGGTCAATTTAAGGTTTACCAACCAAAAATATTATGAAAATGGAAACAGAGCAAGTAGATTATTAGCACTAAGACTAAAAAAACAACAATCATCGAATATAGTACAGAAATTAAAAACTCATAACTCGACACTCACAAAACCTGATGAAATCTCAAGGTCTTTTGCAGAATTTTATAAATCTCTTTACAAAAATACGGACACCTGCACAGATGATAATGAATTGACAGCATTTCTGAAAGACATCAAACTAAAAGAGCTATCTGAGCCTATGGCAAAAGAACTAGATGAACCAATTGAAGAATGGGAAATACAAGAAGTGATCTCTACACTAAAAAACAATAAAAGTCCTGGACCGGATGGGTTTAGTAATGAATTCTCTAAAACATTTAAAGAGACAGTATGTCCCTTATTGCTAAAAGCATACCACCATACATTGCAATCTGGAACCACGGCCCCCTCATGGAGGGACGCAACAATAGTTGTAATACATAAAGAGGGCAAGGACCCCACCCAATGCCAATCATACAGACCCATCTCACTTTTATGCACCGACCTACGTATATTAACAGCCATCCTAGCAAGACGCGTCAATAAAATTATCACACAAGTTATCCACCCCGATCAGACCGGGTTTATAAAGGGAAGATACTACGGGGACAACATAAGAAGATTACTAAATATTATGACTCACCCAAAAGTTAGTCTATCTGCTGTTTGATATCAGTATTGAACCACTGGCACAGCTCATTAGAGACAACGACAACATAAAGGGACTGACAATAAATGAGGAACAACATAAATTATCATTGTATGCAGATGACGTGCTTCTTTATCTAACTGAACCTGCAACAACAATCCCACACCTAAAAGATCTTATTTCTAACTATGGCTACTTCTCGGGTTATAAAGTAAATGTTGATAAAACAATGGCTATGGACATAGGAGGTAGAATTCCACAAACAATCAAAATCCAGAGTGAGTTTAAATGGCCCACGGATGGTATTAAATATCTTGGCATTCAAATCCCCTCATTGTTAGAAAACCTAAGTGATGCAAATTACAAAAGCATAATCCAAAATATCAGTAAAGATCTAGACCGCTGGTCAACACTTCCCCTGTCTCTATTGGGCCGTATTGAGAGTGTACGCATGAATGTGCTGCCTAGGCTTCTATACCTGTTCCAGATGCTACCCATCGATATCCCCAAATCCACATTTGAAAAGTGGGATAGACTCATCTCAAAATTCATATGGCAAGGAAGGCGCCCAAGAATCAGACTTAAAACACTACAACTATCTAAACCATATGGCGGGCTGAAACTCCCAAACCTAAGATACTACTTCTGGGCGGCCCAGCTAAAGCCTCTAACAGCATGGATCCAAGACTCTTCTATACACGATGGCTCAACATCGAAAAAAGTTTATGTTCGATGCCCTTACAGACCTTGCCTTTCATAGATGTCCCTCTAAAGGAAACTCAACTAGGTGAATGGACCAGAGTCACACTAAAGATTTGGAGGAAAATAAAACTCTCATTTGGCTTACCTAAAGCAATCTCAGCATTATCCAATATTGGTCTTATGAAACATTTCGAACCCTCCAATACAGATATAGGGTTTAGAAATTGGTCGGATCATGGACTTACTAACTTACACCAACTCCATAAAGACGGTAGCCTTAAATCATTTGAACAGTTAAGAGAGGAATTTAGGCTCCCTAACACAGACTTTTTCAGATATCTACAATTGTTGCTTCCTAACGAACCATAGAGAATGGAATAAAGTCTTGGAGCCCACTGAAATCGAAGAGTTCTTGATAAAGCTGCAAAAAGGAAACGAGAATATGAAAATTATAGGTGACCTTTACCAAAGGTTTCTATCCATGGATTTGAATAATACACTACAGAGGAAAGAGAGATGGGAAACTGAAATGAACACTGACATATCACAGGACATATGGGAGGAAATATGCACTGAAGCACATTTAGTGACCAATTCAAATACATGGAGGGAAAGGAATTCAAATGGAAAGTGGTTATGAGATTCTTTAGAACCCCAGAAATAGTGGCTAAAATGGGCCCAACACACTCAAATAAATGTTGCAGAAATTGCAGTACACCACACCCACATATTCTGGTCATGCCCCAAATTAAGAACATTTTGGGAAGAGGTGTTTGAGGCCCTTGAAGCAGTATTCCACCAATACTGGGAGTTATACCAGAAGGCATTGATGGAAGGGCAAGAATATATCTCTTACAAATATTACTAACGGCAGCAATTAAATGCATTACAATTAAGTGGTTAAAACCAGACCCCCCTACATACAATATGTGGACAGAGAAAGTATGGGAAATCTACCAGATGGAACAAATAACATACACTCTGAGACTCCAGAAACATCTATTTATTAAAAGATGGAGCCCGGTTATGTCCATATTAATACAGTGAACCCTTCCACACATCTCGACTCGTATATTTCTGTATTCTAGACTCACTTCATATCACTACACATAGATATATGCCTGCGTTGCATTCACACACACACATACACACACACACACACACACACACACACACACACACACACACACACACATACACAACCCCCACCTGACCCTTCCCCCCCCCTACCCTTTTTCTTTCTTTCTTTTCAAAATCTTTAATTTTATTCCGTCATTGACATCTCAATGTTTTTGTTGATCGCTCTTTTTTGCATTGTGTGTCATGCTTTGAACCACATCCATGGACCATTTGTGTACAGCTAAAAGAATGGAAAGAATTGTAGACAAAACATGACATGATTGTACAAGTTGCTGAAACTGAAATAAAAACTAAGTTCCCCCCCCCCAAAAAAAAGACTTAAAAAAAAAAAGTATTTTACAGAACGTGTGATTGGCGTCCTGAAGTGCAGATTCCAAATCCTGGGTGGGCCGCTTCCTTTTTGCTTCGTGAAGTCCCTGCGGGATGAGATTGAGAACAGGGATGTAGCTACAATTGACAAGATAGTACACGTGTGCGCTGCCTTGGTCAACATGTCAGGTAGCATTGTGTTAAATAAAAACAGACAGGGGGATGTGTAGCCAGTTAATCAGTCCTGCTCTCTTTTCTGTTTGAGCTCATATGAACAATCTTACAACTTAACATACACCGTAATGTGTCTGGTGCTTAGGTCACATTTACTGTACATCACATCATAGTCAGTCTTTTGACAACTATTTGCTCCCTCATCTTCCAAAATCTACCTTACTGCACTGCTCTCCACCCTGCACTGACTGTGGACTCCACCATAGTCTCCTGTGAATGTAAATAAATCATTTTTGATTAATTATGTTTCCATGAACCTCATGAACTCATAACAGCAAATGGTAGCAAATGCTATATAAACAGATATGAACTATAAAAGCATTTCCATATGACTGCAATGCAGTGTTTGAATGCTGTATGTTCTACCAGAAGTTCCTGCTCTGCTTCTGGGACTGCACAGTCTGTGGACTCCACCTCAATCTCCTGAGATTGCAAACACATCATTGGTGATAAATTCTGTTGGCATGCACCTCATAATTTGTAAATGTTAATTATTTATGTATTTTCCATATTGCAGTGTTTTAAAATGTGTGTATTTTACCTGAAGCTCTCGTTCTGTGTCTGGGACAGCACTGTCTGTGGACTCCACCTCAATCTCCTGAAATTACAAATAAATCATTTGTGATTAATTGTGTTGGGTTTACCTATATTTGTATGGCATATGTTACATATATTACATGACAGACAATGTATTTGCAGTCTCTGAACAAAGTGTGTTGTACCTGAAGCTCCAGCTCTGTTTCTGTGACTGAGGTTCCTGCCAGCTGAGGGTAGATGTGCCTGGCCCAAAAACGGCTGATGGTGTCCACTGCCTTACAAATAAAATCTTCATCTTGATGGACACGGAAGATGACCATTTGCTTCGGGGTCCAGGTGATGAAGTCTGCATAGGTTGTTTTGCACACATACATCTGCATCTGCACCTGTAAAATAAAAGGACAGCATAGCTCTACCACCCTACAATCACCAAAACTGCCACAAACACAGAAAATGAAATTCCTTGTGAAGTGTATTGTATTACCTGGGTGTAGTAGCTGTGGTTGGTCCTCAGCGACAACAAAGTGTCCAGATGTCCTGTCTTGTCTGTGGGCCAGTGATCAGGTGAAATATCACTGGTCCATTTCAAGGGACACTTTGCCTCAACCACTCCTTTCCCACAGCAATCACATGATATGTATGCATCACAGCTTACACCAATGTAGGGCTTCTCTTTGCACACTCGGAAGCCTGCCCTCCCAATCTTGAGGCTCTTGTGGGCTGTATATACCTCACTCGATAAGGTGATTGCAGTTTGTGCTGTGAATGTTGTTGTTAGGCCTAGGGCATACTTATATGTTTCGATGGCCTCCTTTTCATGTTCCCTACCCCAAACTATGCCTGGAGTTGTCAGACGGTTTTGCAGAGACCCTTTCTGCACAATATCTCTCAGATGTGATTTTGAGGGTTTCTCAAGAGGTGTGTGTAGTACCCTGTGCGCAGATGTGCCTGTCACCCTCCCAACTCTTTGCAGGTGCCAAGTTGAACATTCTGCCTGGTCTTTAGTTTCTTCCTCTATTGCCAGTACTTGGTCATCAGAAAACCCTAACAGATTTTCATACCATGGCATTGGCCTGAAAGAGTCCGCATATTCATTAAAAGTGCTGAGACCAACGGGCAGTGCTCCAGTGGCAGACAACATATCAAGGAACTGTTTTTGATGTTGTTCTTTTGCCTTCGGAACTACCCCACACTTTTTTCCAACAGCCCTCTTTCTTTTTGCCTTGTCTGTGTAGAATTTAATGGCCTTCACCATGTCTGCCTCCACCTTTTTGGTACAGACTTTATTCCAGGCACAGGCGATGCTGGTTGGTGCCGTCCTTGTGTAGCCAAGGCGGACAGATGCCTCTAACTTAAAAAGAAGTGCCCCGACGTGGGAACAACTTTCTCCCAGTCTAGAATAAAATAGAATACAATGAGCATTTATTTTCTTCTGAAAGAATTTGATATGGCATTGAGATTAAAACTGTTATGTTATGCAGTCAGCTTACCCTGCCATGCAATCACAGTGAGCTGCTTTAACCTCTCCAGTACTCTTAGCAGCAACCCAAGTGCTGTGGGATTTATCAGTGACCCTCCATGATGGCTTGACCTGGGTCTTGAAAACGGTGATGTCAGCAGAGGGTTTGTGCAGTACCACATCCACCCAGCCACTGGTGAAGAACTTGTGTGCTTCCAGGGATTTGTAGTTCTTCATTTGACATGCCGTGTAAATCCCTAGATGAGAGTGTTACATTAGTTTTTTTTATTGTATCGGATTAAAGTTGCAAAAACCAGAAATTCCCATTGACCGCCATTCAAACTTCTACTCTTCTATCACCCAAAAAGGGGCGTGCTCGTTCTGATGACAGGGAGAGGACGCGCAATTGCTCTGATGAATGATATCTTTAATTAAGTATTAATCCATGTCAGACCTTCAGACAATCACTCGCACACAATCCGTGACAAGTGAGACTGCAGACAAATTCATTAATTGTAAAACTCAGTGACCATGACTTGGTTTGAATTCAAGTATTCTGTGTAGTAGTACCCTTGTCAAGACTATTAACCCTCTGAGCTTAAGTCTGGACATTAAACTCAAGAGCTGATAGTCTTCAAGTCTCAAGCAAGTTTATTCATCAAACTAAAGTTGTGTAGTCAAGCACAGAAGCCGCCATCAAATAAGAAATATTACCAAAACATGTCTGGATACTTTTTTTTTATTGTGAAGTTTTTAAAAACAAGCAGTAAAAAGTAAAAAAAAGAAAAAAGAAAGAAAAACAGCATACAATATACAACATGACTCCTTGGAACATGGAGAAAACAAATAACGTAAAAGGCTTCCCTCCTGACGATCCAGTCCGCTTTTCAAGTCAGAACGGGTGGGGTGGGGGGGGGGCCTCTGTGCAACACAAGGCACAGGACTGAACAGCCAAAACAAAAGACACAGTACCATCATAGATAGTGTAACACACAGACACACGCATACACACACACATTCATACAGTACACAGACAAGCTTCACCCTCACACACACACACACACACAAACCCAGGCTCATCCCTAGGGAACAGAAGAGGGGGGCAGAAAATTAGCCTGCTACTTTAACACTGGGAATGTTTAAACAGAACTAGAGATTTTTAAAAAAGGAGAAAAAAAAGCCTAAAAGCAAAACAATATCATTTTGCTCACAAATGTAAAAAAAATATGTCTTTTTTTTTTTTTTTTTTTTACAAACTGATGCTCAATATTAGAAGAAGTAATACTCAAAGAACTGATAGACAACCGTTTTTTTTTCGGGGTCGGGGGGGTGTTGGTGGTGGGATTGGTGGAGGGCGGGCGGGGGGGGGGGGGGACAGGATACAGCCCCGATGGGCAGGAGGGTTTCGCTTCAATCAAAACCACAAAAAAAAGATAAACTTTTTGTTGAAAGACCGAAAACAAAAAACATTTAAAAAGTCCAGTCCTCTGGCTGAGGGTGCAGCAGGGATCACATAACTCTAACACTGTGCAGATCCTCGTTGGTCATGCGGTTGATGGAGCGGGAGCTGCTCTCAGGAACGAGGCACTTCATCACCGTGTTCACACACGACTTCCTGTAGGAACTCCACACACTCCCACTGAGAGAGAGAGGGGGGGGGAGAGGGAGAGAGAGGGGGGGGGGGAGAGGGAGAGAGAGGGAGAGGGGGAGAGAGGGAGAGGGAGAGAGAGGGGGGGGGGAGAGGGAGAGAGAGGGGGGGGGAGAGGGAGAGAGAGGGGGGGGGAGAGAGGGAGAGAGAGAGGGAGGGGGGGAGAAAATTATATTTGTACCCTTTTTTTCTACACTATACAGTGTTTGTTTACAACTAAAGCAATCATCATCATTTCAAAGACTAACATTTTTCTACCATGACATATCCATATTCTCCTAAAAACAGAAAAGGGGGGGGAACAAGAGTGGGAGAGGAAAACAATGAATGAAACCCTCACCTGGTCTGACCCTTGACCTCTGTGAGGTCACCGACGCCCACAGTGCGACACATTCCGGTGTTGAGGTCCCAGCTCACCTGCAGGCTGGAGTGGTAGGTGTTGGGCCTGGGAACACACACACACGCAGTTACAGACCACCGCCAGCAGAGGGGGCTACTCCGAGAGACAGATTTTCTGACAGTTAGGCTAGGCTCAGGTTTGCTGTGACAGAGCTGTGATTTATTTAATTTTATTAATTGAGTCTCTCTCTCGTTCTCTCTCGTAGGCAGCAGTGGGGATTACTCACCCAATCCATTACATTGCAGTATTTTTGGCTTGACTAGCGAGTTTGTGTTGTGATACTCAACAACATTGAAACGTAGTTCCGTGTTTCAAAAGAAAAGTCTGAACATTTTGATTGGTTGCCGACATGCGGATCAAAACACTAGAACGTGTCACATATGCCCAAACTAACCAAATTTGGGGGGAAATGCTCCCTGATTCGGACCAAACGAGCTAGGTGTGAACGCGCCGCGCCCTTAGATGAAGATCAGATCACATTTTATGACCAATTAACGCAGAAAACCAGGTCATTCCAAAGGGTTCACATACTTTTTTCTTGCCACTGTATATAAAACCTTGAAATTAAAAAAGGCAGAGATTCAAAATCTTGGTTGCCCAGGCAACAAAGGCGACGTACCTCCTATGCACTAAACACCTGTTTACACGCCAAAAATACACTACAAACAACATGTGAGAGAATAAACAACCTTTTGTTCTTAGAGAGGAAGAGGAAACAGCCTGGCTGGCAACCAGTCAGAGAGACACGCACTGACACACACACACACACGTAGAGAGACAGTGTACCTGCAGTGCTTCTCCTCTGCGTTGGAGAAGGCCAGCAGCAGCAGGCAGTGCTTCTCCTCTGCGTTGGAGAAGGGCAGCAGCAGCAGGCTGATGTTGATCACCACTGTGTTGGTCTCTGGACACACCTGGCACACACACACACACACACACACACACACACACACACACACACACACACACAGACGGAGTTAGTATTCGTGTGTGTCAGAGACAGAAAGAGAGAAAGTGTGTTTGTGTGTGTGTGTGTGTTTGAGAGACAGAGATAGAATGTGTGTCAATGTGTGTGTGAGCCAGAGAGATAGAATGTGTGAGTGTGTGTGTTTGAGAGACAGAGATAGAAAGTGTGTCAATGTGTGTGTGTGAGCCAGAGAGATATAATGTGTGTGTGTGTGTGTGTGTGTGTGTGTGTGTGTGTGTACATCCAGGATGACGACGTCGTAGTCGTAGACGTCGTAGAAGCAGAACTGCTGCAGACAAGAGGCGTCGCTGCGGATCACCTCGTTGATCAGATACTCAAAGTCCAGCGTGAGCTGCTCCACACACACACTCTGAGAACACACACACACACACACACACACACACACACACACACACACACACACATCTAGGGTGAGCTGCTCCACACACACACTCTGAGGAACACATATGGTGGAATAATATGCCTGCTAAGACATTTTATTTATTGATAACACATTCATTACCTTTGAGACTGAATTCACAAGAGTCACTAGACAGTCAGACTGTCTGGGCAGAATCAACACATTGACGACCTCAGCCTAGTAGACAATGAAACCAGTTTCTCTACTTGAAGCTTGACATTGGCTAGACAACAGATACATTTAAATGATCACAAAGACCTAATTGCTCTCTTTTCTCTTAAACCTGCATCTAGAGAGACTGAGCAATCTAGAGCAGTTCTGGGCCTTTGTTTTGCCTCGGTCCAGTGCTCTGAAACTCGACCAGACCAGTTTGTGACTTTTGTTCCCCTTTTCCACCTTTGTGTCTCTAGGAGAAAGTGGGGGTCGATTCCCCCCTAACCTCTTCTCAATCTGCATCACAGCCAGTCCTTCTCATACAGGAAATGCCTGTGATTGGCCTGTACCTCATCTCGGCTGGCCGACTGGCCCCACCTCCTCTACACAGCAGTCGGGGTGCCCGATCACGTCTCTTCACAACACTGGCTCCCCGCTGGTGGAATGAGCTCCCCACGGCTGTCAGAACGGCAGAGTCACTACCCATCTTCCGTCGTAGACTGAAGACCCATCTCTTCAGGTTACATCTTAACTGCTCCTCCTGAGACATCTTCTGACCCTCACCACTACGTCTCCTAAAGACACCCGCTTTCCCCTCTACTGTGTCCCTAAGAACTTCTATTGCCCCCCCTTGTACTGTTTCTCAGTTTCTCCAGTAAAAAAAAAAAAAAAAAAAAGTTTTAGTAGAAGGCGATAATAGGGAGAAGGTTTTTCCTTCTATCAGTGGCCCCGGGCCCGAGCTAGAGTACTCTTCCTGCAACGAATGGTGGACTGCTGATTCACATGCTTAGTATTCAAATGTATTGATTGTAAGTCGCTTTGGAATAAGGCGTCTGCTAAATGCCAAAAATGTAAATGTAAATGAGGGCGGGCTTGTTGCCTGAGTGTACCTGAGTGTATAAAATACAGATTTGCCCCTGTGTCTGGACTTTCAGAGAACCTTTGTCGTATCAAGACAGATCTTGACACGCTGTAAACTTTCTCCTTTTGCAAAAGTAAATTAAATACCTTTTCCTCTGCAATTTGAAAAGAAGCAGGCTGCCTTTTTGATTCTATATTTAGATATTTCAATGACACACACACACATCTAAGGTGAGCTGCTCCACACACACACTCTGAGGAACACACACACACACACACACACACACACACACATCTAGCATGAGCTGCTCCACACACACACTCTGAGGAACACACACACACACACACACACACAAATCTAGTCAGCTGCTCCACACACATATACACACCAGGGTTTCCGTTAACCGGTAATTACCGGTCTTTGTCCGGTAAAAGTTGTTGAAGTCCGACAAATTGAAAACTCGTCGGACAAAATGTCCGGTGAAAATTGGCTTCGGCCACCATCTTCAGCTGAGCACCAAACACACACACACCCACACACACACAACACCGCCTGAGAGAGAAGGACCCGCCCCCTCCAGCCAGCCTATAGGGTATAGGCTAACCAAAGGGGGCGGGTCCCTCCCTCCCGGGCAGTGCCGCGCGTGCACGAGTGTGTGCGTGCCCGGCGCCCAGCCGAAAATGGCGGCCCGAGGCGGAGCGCCTTAACTTTATCGCACAATAACAAGGATAACAAACGAAACGGACAACATTTACACTAAGATGGAGACAAACTTCAGCGATATGATCTAACAGCCGGTCTTCAGGACGACATACAGACCCGTATGAGCTTACAGGGCTATCCCCTAAGTATGATTTGACAGGCAGCTAAACGAAATGCCTTCCCAACCAGCGAGACCTGGGGGGTATTCCATCAACGTCGCCAAATGAAAATCCAGGCTCACCCCGACAAGTCTCGCGAGATCTATCAAGGTATGCCTGGATCTTTTTAAGAGTCTCGCGAGACTTAACGAAAATAAGCCCAGACCCTCCTCCAGCGATGTCGATGGAACACCCCCCTGGTTATAGAAATGACGTTGTTTTATTGATTTAACACTAGGGGCGCGCCGTTTTTTTACCTACTAAAGCGCGACGAGGTGTGGAATCACACGACCACTATTCACAATGGGGGAGGGTGTACTGACCCACAAAAATCGCTAGATGGCGATGTCACGCAAGAAGCGTGGACACGCAACAGAAACACACCGTCCCCCACTGCCCGCAGCGCAGAGCGGAGTGGAGAGGAGATTCATCTAGGAGATTGATCGAGACTGCAGGAGTTTTCATTACTAACGAATGAAAGTTGATTAGCATTATTAAAAAATAACTGTAATATATATTACAATGTTGTCCCTTTCACACATAGTTCCAAGTAATTTCCTTGGAATCCCAAGCTGTGTTGACCAGGTATCTGTAATGTTCACATTTATATATAACAGTAATACATATAGCAATAAAAGACAGCGCTGTAAATAGTGTTATTCTTGCACAATTGCACCCACAACGTGTTATTGCCGTCCGGAGTTGATCAGCTCCAGATTGAACCAAGGTTCTTCGCTACAGAAACATTTTCACACAATGACAAACATGTGATGCGTTTTATATTATATTCTTTGAACAACAGAACGGGACAGGCGCCAGAAACTGCCATAATATACCATACATATCTGCCATATATCGTACCTCCGTTTTATATTGAGAAATATGATGATAAATACATATAGGGCGGAGCTATGATATGTGGTGTGTGGCTAGATATTTTCATGTAGCACTGTGACTGTGCCTATCTGTGGATTATTATTTATAAATAGTGGTCTCCTAAGAGGAGCGAGTCTTGATTTGTTTTATGCAACAAGGAGGAGACAATGGTTACAGAAACACACCTTGGGACTTGGTGGAGCGGGGGAAACCCGATGTCTTTGTTCAATGATCGGAAACGATTGAGAGCCATCAACCCTCCCTGGGGGTTGATGGGAGCCATCAACCCTGGGGGTTGATTGAGAGCCATCAACCCTGTAACTTAGAAACGAGTCGTCCCATACAGTGATTTTGTTTGTGCCTACTTGTTAGAAACAGAGCCTAGTATGTTTATAACCAAGTGCTTTAGTTTCTCTGCAATTGGCTACTATGCTGCCAAAATCAACTATCCAAATATGAATCTGCGTATATCTATGTACAACCTTGTTGTAGCCTATTATTATCATGGTCGACATGAGAATTGTTGGCTACTTCATATCACAACTGAACATTCATATATAGCCTATTGCATTATTTGAAAATTGACAGCGCTGTACATAGTGTCATTCAATGCACAAGCACGTAATTTCAAACGATTTTGGTCGACAGCGAAATACATTATCAATATCTTATTATCAATTCAACCCACTCAGAAATATCTGTTCGTTATATCGTTGATGATTACAGGCATAATCATCGCAGACATCATTTTATTTGATGTACACATTTCACGGCAAGAGACAGTTTATTCTCCCAACAATTGTTTGTTCACTGCACAACATGAACACAGTGAGGATTCAAACAAACACAATAATGAATACACTCTGCAACGGGACAGGCGCGAGAAACTGCCGTGGTTGAAACTGCCGTGGTTGAGAGAGTTGAGTACAACTGAGTACAACCTTTCTGGTGGGGGATTGTTTGAAGGGCTTGTTGGAGGAATTGGCATCCTTTGTGTGGTCAAGTCAAAAGTCAAAAGTCACTTTATTGTCCCATCACTGGGAAATTTGTATTGGGCTTACACCCCACAGCAGCCAACAAAGAACAACAGACAATACAGAATGTTAACACACAAACAGAAGGCAGCCTTGATTAAAACAAGAGTGGAAATAAAACGATAAGCAAGATATGTTCAATATTCATCTGGTGCAGTTTAAAAGTTTAACAGAAACGGGAATAAAAGAATTTTTAAATCTATTTAGTCTAGCGCGGGGGACTCTGAACCTCCTCCCAGAGGGCAGCAGTTCATACTCTGCATGTAGGACATGGGAGGGATTCATGATAATTCTATTAGCCTGTCTGAGAGTAGCCTGTTCAAAAATAGACTGCAGGGATGAGTGGTCTTTCACCCCTATGATCTTCCATGCAGTCTGGTGATCGGAAACGATCAGAAAGAGATCCTTGAGAATAAGATGACCCTCCCCCATGCATCAACCATCAATTGTCAGGATTCATCTGTGATAAACAATTGCCTACTAATTACATTCCATTGAATATGTTTGCATATGAACACACTTATTCCTACATGATCAATATCTTATTATCAATTGGCAATACTCTCTCCCTTCTTCTCCTTACTTTCCTGTCTGTCTTCACTATATCTGGGACTGCCCCACTCAGAAATATCCGTTCGTTATATCGTTGATGATTACAGGCATAATCATCGCCGACATCATTTTATTTGATGTACACATTTCACGGCAAGAGACAGTTTATTCTCCCAACAATTGTTTGTTCACTGCACAACATGAACACAGTGAGGACAGCACACTTGTCTGTCTTCACTATATCACGCAAGAGAAACACACCGTGGGAGAAACCTGATCTTATTGTTCATTGATCGGAAACGATCGAGCCATTCAACCCTCCCCCATCAACATCAAGTGTATGTAACTCAGAACTTTGTAACCAGTCATGTGGACGATTTGTCTGTGGCACATGCACCAAGCCAGCAACGGTGTGCTGGGGATGCTGACTGTCCCATGGCCAGGCCTGATGCCTCTCCTGCCCTGTCTACCTGACAGCGCCCACGCTGAGCGCTCCGGCGACCTCCTATTCACTTTCTACTTTTTTTAAATATATATTGGTGTTCATATTAATTACCATACTTTTTACTTGGAAGAATTGACGTGAACATTGCAAGTAAATAAAAATGTTACTTGAATTATCTGTCTCTCTGTGTTCGTTTGTAGTAGAAATATCACATCTGATATATCTATGTAAATAGATTTCACTGCAACATGAACACACTATATTTTCACTTTTCACAACAGCTATTTTCATTTCATTTATAATGTGCAGTAAACAAACAAAATAATGTATACTCTCTGCAATTGGCTACTATACAATGGTGCCAAAATCAACTATCCAAATATGAATCTGCGTATATCTATGTACAACCCTGTTGTAGCCTATTATTATCATGGTCGACATGAGAATTGTTGGCTACTTCATATCACAACTGACTTTTAGACTTTTATTGCCATGACATGTAAACATGTTAGGAATTTGGTTTGGAACAATGGAGCACGGTTTACAGCAGGATAGGTGCAAGACAGGACAAGACAGTGCAAACCAACATCAAAGTGCAAGAGTCATAATTAATATAAATATAAAGTGCAGAGATCAAGTGTTCATATCCAGACAGTCCAAAGCTCTCTGGGTGGGGGTGGAGGGAGGGTAGATATATATATATATAGCCTATAGCATTATTTGAAAATTGACAGCGCTGTACAGGCATAATCATCAAAAAAGACATTATATACAATATTATAAATATCCGTTTGTTATATAATATTTGTTGATGAACTACTTTGCTGTGGTACCTATGTAATACCACACAGCTTGATAGGTACATACTGTGCAGTGTATCATTCATAACTGTACATAGGCTACACATATCATAATATCTTATCACTATTGCATGGAACTTGGGTGAAAAAAAAACCTCAGCTCCAACAAATCTGAAGGGATTGTAAAAGTCATACTGTACAGTTTATCATTTTCATAACTGTCTGTACATATACATATCTTATGTATCACTATTGCTATATATAGCCTATATATAAACACATTATGTTACAAATATCAGTCTTATCCACTGTATCTAATTCAGCACTGAAGCCTGAAGGTTGAGCACAGTGTGTGCCCCCTTGCTACCTCTGCTGATATAAAAGAGAATTGCAGCCTTGGAGAAAAAGATGGCAGCTGAATCCCAAGGCAAATACACAGACACACACAGAAATACTGCAAAATCGCTTTATACTAACTCGATTTTGAAAATGTAAAGATGCTGGGTGGTAGAACGCACATATCTAGGAAAAGTCATGAAAGGAGGGTCCTGAAATTTGATCGAGTGCAAAGGTAGATTTTTTTTTGTACTCACTGGTGCTGTTTAACACCTCACGGCTGATTAAGTGTTAAAAAAAAGGGTAAAACTGGAAAGAGAAAATAGAAAATAGAAAACTCACATTAATCCCAAACAATTTAACAAACTTCAGTTAACGTAATGTGGAGTCTGTTCATTGATCGATGCTGTCTGTTCAGTTCCCAGTGAGGCGCCCGTTCAGCGCTGGACATAATGGCATAGCGCGCATGCGAATCATGTTATATTATTATAGCTCGCATCTAATCGTATTGGATGAGAAATAGACATTAAATGGCATATATAGGCCGCTACACAACAGTAATCACCGCGACAAACAGCTATATTAGATTTTGGGGGGAAAAAAAAAACTTTTTTTTTTTTTTATTATTATATTTTAATATGATGACCGGAATATATCACGTTTGTCCGGTAAATCGAAATCTTCCCGGACACGATGTCCGGCGGCAATTTTTTCTAACGGAAACCCTGATACACACTCTACAGAGAGAAACACACACACACACACACACACACAGACCTGGCCTCCAGACATGGTGGTGTTTAGTCTAAACTAGCACACCTGCCCTACTGTAGACTCATCACCTACCAGCCATAACAGATGGTCTGCACCAAGGACAAGGTCCTTAACACACACACACACACACACACACACACACACACACAAACACACCTCAAAGTCACGTGGACATCACACACACGCACCTCAAAGTCACGTGGACATCACACACACGCACCTCAAAGACACATGGACACCTTTTAAAGACACATGGACACACACACACACACACGCGCACACGCACCTGTCCGCTGTGCGGTCCTGTCACTAGCTGAAGGTTGCGTCCATTCAGGTCCGTCACTGTGAAGGGCAGCTGGACCGTGTCATCCTCATACCCTGAGAGAGAGGAGGGGGGGAGGGGGGGGGAGGGAGGGGGAGGGAGGGAAGGGAGGAGGGAGGGGGGAGGGAGGAGGGGAGGGAGGGGGGAGGGGAGGAGAGAGGGAGAGGGGGGGAGAGAGAGAGGGGGAGGGAGGGAGGGAGAGAGAGAGAGAGAGGGAGGGAGAGAGAGAGAGAGAGAGAGGGGGGGGGGAGAGGGAGATGGAGGGAGGGGGAGAGAGGGAAGGAGGGAGGGAGAGAGGGAGAGAGAGAGAGAGAGAGAGAAGAAGCTTTACATGAGCCTCACCAAAGTATAGGAGATGGCATGAATACATTGGGGCTACGTTCCCATATCCTCAGTAGCAGCATGCCACATCATATAAACAGCACAGGCTCCATCTGCCTGCCTATGCATTCAGGAGGAGGCTAATCCCACCATCCCACAACCTCACAGGGAAGTGGCTTACTTCAGTTGTGCTACTGACATTGATTGACCATTTTAGAAATCGGCAATAAAATAATAAAAGCAATTCTGATTCTGAATGAGTAGGCCTCTGGCTTTGACGGGCCATGTAGAATGTTTGCCATGTTGCTTGAGACTGATTTCATTCACAAATAAGTTATTATTATTATTATTATTATTATTATTATGAAGTGTCATTGTAGCTTCTGGGTGGCCAGCCCATATGGACTTACACAACACCAGCCTAAAAGAAAACATCTGTTCCCTGTTTATCCAAACATGTCTTTATACCAGAGTGTATGACAAGCGGACAGCGGTTGAATAGTTGCAGTAATATTTACTTTTATCTAGATCTTATTATTCATTGTCTTATCTATTATTGTTAAATGTTGATCTATTTATTTTCTCTCTATATATATGTATCTATTCTTGCCTTTTTTATTTTCTCACTATCCTCCTTTTTCTGTATTTTTTAATGCTGTATGTACAGCACTTTGAATTGTCCCTGTTGTATGAAATGTGCTACACAAATAAACTTGCCTTGCCTATGTTCTGCCTGTCTGTCTCTCTGTCTGCCTCTCTCTCTGTCTCTGGGCCCTATTATGCACTTCATCAATAAGACGAGGCGGTAGATCTAAACTTAAGACGCGGAGGCGTGGTCAAGGCCACTTTGCTATTATGCGTGCGGTAGTGGGCGCCTAAAACCCGGCGCTAAGCAAAGAAATTAGTCATGGGTGTGTTTTGGGCGTCTTCTCAATCAACCCAATCAGCGTGCCAGGTGCCATTCCCTTTAAGAACCGGCTGCGTTGAGTCATTAGCGCTATGCTATTATGGAAGTCCTAAGAAGGAGGTCAGCGCGCTTCTCTGCAGAAGAAAGTAACAAGCTCGTGCATGATTATTTTCTGAATAAACACGGCAATACCTCCGCTTGTGAGTTGAGAAGTATTACAGAGGGGTCGCTGGAAGACTGCAGGAATGACAGATGTTGATGTCATTATATTACGCACGGCATGCTCGTACTGTATGTGCACAGTATGCGGAGGCAACATACTGTACAGCGCTGGCCTCTCCCTTCTGAAATAAAGCATTTATACTGTGACCGTAATTGACGTCTTGCCGTGGAGCCACGTGCGTGTTCATGTGTGCCCACATGCATGCGCAAACCGCGGAGGCGCGCTCGTGTTTCAAAACGTGCATGAAGTCTAAACTTAAGAACTTTTCAAACCACTTCTTAGCGCTAGGAGCAAAGTCAGATCGCATAATAGCAGGGGCGCCTAGTGCACTTCATTAACATATGAACACTCCCACAATGAGCAATATATGCACGGGAGTTTTACGTCTTATGTGTGGGCGCCTATCGACACCTGCATAATAGCAGTAGCGCGTATGAAGCGCATAATAAGGGTGGCGGTAGGTCTTAACCTGGCGGTGCGTCTTAATTAAGACTTAAGACGGCAAGTTAAGAAGTGCATAATAGGGCCCTCTGTGTCTTACCACTGGCGTCCTGCTCTTGCGCCCCCGGCTGTTGGAGGCGGTACTGCAGCCGTGTGTAGTTGACGTATCCCGGCTCGTTGGACCCGGCGTCGTGCAGCGAGGGGGGGGTGGGGGGGAGGCCTGAGGGGGGCGCTGCTCTCTTCCTGTAGAGGATCTGAGACGTCTGACCCAGCTCACCTGCTGGACACACAGATGAGAGGAAGAGGGTTTAACACACACAGGTAACAAACACACACACACCAGACTGAGAGAGACAGACAGAGACAGAGAGAGAGAGAGAGAGAGAGAGAGAGAGAGAGACAGAGAGAGAGAGAGACACAGACAGACAAAGACAGAGAGACAGAGAGACAGACGGAGACAGACAGACAGACAGACAGAGACAGAGACAGACAGAGTTATAGTGTGTGGTATCTGGACATAGAG
>NC_137675.1:31270805-31275805 GCF_963989245.1 Nansenia antarctica | reverse complement strand
AGAGAGAGAGGTACAGATGAGAAAACAAAGAGACTAGACAACATCCTGTCCTTCCACCAACTACAGAACTACCATTTTTTTTACGGTACTGCAGACGAGCCAACGCCTGGGCACAAATAATACTGGAAATCATTTAAAATACTCAATTGTAAGTAGCCTTGAGGACCGATGGTTCGAGCCTAACGGCCCACAGGAGCCTATCTCCTGTTTCCGTAGCGTGAGGCGGCTTGATGTACACCCCCCCTGGACATGACGCTGGTATGTCGCAGGGTCTTACCCCCCCAATCCAACCCTTAATGCTGAGTGCCAAGCAGGGAGGCATCGGGTACCAGTTTTATAGTCTTTGGTGGTATGACTCGGCCGGGGATCGAACTCCCGACCTCCCAATCTCAGGGCGGACACTCTAACCGCAAGGCCACTGAGCTGGTAAAAATACTCAATTGGGATAGTCCCAAATGTGCAAAGCCTGTCCATCTGCCACTCCAAGCAGGCTCAAGCTAATGATACTGTGACGATCCACACTGGTACCACCAGTGGGCGCCAATTATCTGTTGTCTTGTTGACCCTCTCTCTTGGTTCCTGATGGGCACAGGTGAAGGTGATCATCCTGATTGTCCCAGGAACTTTAAGAGGGGGTCAAATTGATGGACTCGCTCTCTCCCTTGTCGACCAGCAGCCATTTTTGGGTTGTTGTTACTATTTACGTTATCATTATTTCAATTCAATATTATATACTTTAATAAATCTCCTATTATTGTTATCCATGTGTCGTCTCCCTTTTTGTCACCTTGTCCTGAGCCAGGCAAGCGTAACAAATTGGGGGCTCGTCCGGGATTGAATTTGGTGAGAGCAATATTCTCTCCCTTTTCATAGTTGATATTCGGGATTGGATTGTTGGATTTGTCCAACTCTATATTGGGAGACCCGCATGGTTATTGTTTATAGTTATTGGGTTTTTGTTGGATTGGATGTAATGTATTGTTTAGTATATTTGGTACGTTGGTTTGGGTGCTGGTGACGAGGGGGAGCTGGCCGTCCGACTGTGCTGACAAGGACGTAACTCTTGGTATTGGCTGTGATCTTCGGCTGGAGTTTGGTGAGTGCTGTGTTCTATGCAAAGCAGAGAAGGATAGGTAGGGCGGGTGGTTTAGATACCATCAGAGCTATACGTGAACCCCCGTGCTAGGAGTAGAAGCGCTTAACGCTTGTTTATTGTTTTCGTTTGTTATTTTTGGTGTGTTGAACGCGGGGGCGCCACCAGGCATTTGCTTGGTGGAAGAGTTGCATGTGAACGCACTGAAGACTAGCTGAGTGGTTAGTCAGTCATTACTGAGTTAGATGCGGGGCAGCTCTTACGAAGTATGTTAGTTACTTTTCTGTTTTGTATGTGTGCACAGTTACTCGCTTAAATGGGCTGAAGATTATGGCTGATATGGGAGTAGTTTATAGGAGGAGTTTGTAATAGGAGGGGAGATTCCCGTTTGTTAGGGTTGGTTAATATTGGTTATTTGATTATATTGAGTTATGGATGTTTTTGAGGAGTTTGTGGCAGCTCCGTCGGTCGATGGATTGTTACAGTTAACGAAGGAACAACTGTGGAAGGTTGTGGAACATTATGAGGTTAAGCTTGAGGTGGTGAAAGGCCGAGCAAAGAAACAGGACGTAGTGGAGGCTTTACAGAATACATTAATTCAAAGGGGCATACTAAAGGGTAAAATGTCTGTCCCTAAAATATCCGTTGGGGTTGCATCTGGGTCCACTGAGTTAACATTTGATCAACAGAAAGAATTGTTAGCATTACAGATGGAATTTCAGATGAAAGAGCGTGAATTTCAGACGCGAGAGCGTGCGAGGGACAGGGAATTGGAGTTTGAAAAATTGGCTCATGAACGGGAGCGCCTTAAGTTGATTGCTGAGGGAAAGTTATCTGACGGTGGAGGTGGCGATTCGAGTAATTCTAAGAGGGATAATATGTCTGTCATGGTTAGACTGTTGCCAAAGTTTAATGAAAAAGATCCTGATATATTCTTTTCACTGTTTGAGAGTGTTGCCGACGATAGGGACTGGTCTACTTCAGACCGCACCGCTTTACTACAGAGTGTGCTTATTGGCCGAGCTCAGGAAGCTTATATTGCTCTTAATGGTAGAGAGAGGAAAGATTATGATACAGTTAAGGCCGCTATCCTTAGGGCTTATGAACTTGTTCCTGAAGCTTACAGACAGCGGTTTAGACAATGGAAGAAACATGACAAACAAACTCATGTTGAGGTTGTAAGAGAACTAACCAGCCATTTCAATCGTTGGTGCGTGGCGGTAGAGGTGAATACTCTGGAGGATCTGGCAAATTTGATTATTCTGGAACAGTTTAAAACCATTGTCCCTGATCGCATTGCCACTTACGTTAACGAACACAAGGTGAAAACAGCAGGTCAAGCCGCGGTGTTGGCAGATGAATTTGTACTGACTAATAAGAGTCAGTTTGGTGAACATCGTTTTCGTAGCGAGGGGAGCCGTAGACATAATCCGAACGTGACTGACCTATTGGTAAATCGTACACAATTCCCTAACGAAGGTCCTGGTTATTCTGTCCCCTTTTCAAAGTCGGAGCATGGCAGTCAGAGTAGAGTAGATCCTAACTCGACATGCAATTATTGCCTTGAGAAGGGTCACTGGAAACAGGAGTGTCCTGTCCTAAAAGGAAAGAAAACCTACAGTGGGAAGGGGGGCTCTGTTAGACCGTTGGCACTTGCAGTGCATGCTTGTGGGGCAGCAGTAAGAGTGTCTGGGGTTGCCGAGAGGTCTCCCTTTAAACCAGGGGTGATGGCATCCTCAGTATCCAGCCCACCTGCGGCTACTGAGTTGGCGGGGGCACTACAGGGCTCTGCTTCCATACAGATTAGCGAGGAGGATCCTGATTTTGGCCCGTTTATTACTACAGGTTTCGTTTCTCTGGTGGGAAGCCCACAGAAAGTGCCTGTCCAGATACTTCGTGATACAGGGGCTTCAGAATCTTTTATATTGGAATCGGTTTTGACATTCTCTCAGGAGTCAAGTGTGGGGACCAGCGTTTTGATTAGAGGGATGGGGATGCAGACTTTGTCTGTCCCCTTGCATGAAATTGAGCTTTGCTCTGATCTGGTCCAGGGGGTAGTGACCATTGGTGTTCGACCCTCTCTGCCTGTGGTGGGTGTGGCAGTCATTTTAGGAAATAACCTGGCTGGAGGAAGAGTGTGGAGTGATGTGCCCCCACCTCTGGTAGTTAGTTCTGGGTTTACACGACCAACAGGACCCGACCTAAGTGTGAAGGAGTTTCCTGAGGTTTTTACTGCCTGCGCCATGACTCGTGCTATGAGTTGCATGGACCCTAAAATTGATGATGGTAAAGAGTCTGATAAGTTCACTCCTGACAATTCTGTTTTTCAGTTTCCTGATCTGCCGCCGTCTTTGTCTCGGAGTGAGTTGATTTTAGCCCAACAGAAGGATCCTGAGCTGAAGCTGCTGCTCAGTGGGATTCAGCCTAAGGATGAGCTGGAGAGCTCTGAAAGTGGTTGTTTTCTCTTGGAGGATGTGTTGGTTCGTCAATGGCTTCCTCATAATGATTGTTCTGTGAGTGACCCAGTTTTCCAAGCAAAATTTACTGGTCCCTACTCTGTTGTACGACAGGTGTCCGAACGGAATTATTTGATCGATACTCCTAACCGTAGAAAGTCTACACAACTTTGTCACCTGAGCTTATCAAAATGTTATTATTCTCGTTCACCTAGGTCCGGAGTAGATACGGTCTTGGAGGTGAAGCCGGTTGTGTTGACCACAGTGAACGAGGGGTCTCCATCTCCATCCACTCCTGTGGTGGCAGCAGGGTGGGAGGAGGATGTGAGTGGGCCTGGAGTTTGGTTATGGTTTGGTTATGGTTTGGTTATGGTTTGGTTATGGTTTGGTTACTGTTTGGTTACTGTTTGGGTTCTGTTTGGCACTGGTTTGGGCTCTGCAGCACTTTGATGTTATGTGGGAGGGGGGTCCCATCCAGTGGTCGTTTGTTAAGATCATAACCCCCTGACCTTTTTGCATTCTTTGCAGAGTCCGAGCCAGCGCCTTTCCAGGTGAATCAATGCTGCCGGTCTAAAACTCTTGTCTCTAATCTCTCTTTCTCTTGCTCCTCCCTCCTTAAATAGAGCTTTTCCAGGTACCAGGAATTGCTGGAGGGTGGGCAGGTTGTAGGGGAGGTTGGGATTTGACGTTTAGGCTGTGTGGCAGAGATCACCGTTTTTTGTTGCCATAAACTATTGTTATTATTTGTATTATTTGTAATCTGGGAAACAAATTAGCAGAGACCTTTTTAGTAGGCCTCTGTTTTAAGGGGGGGGATGTGACGATCCACACTGGTACCACCAGTGGGCGCCAATTATCTGTTGTCTTGTTGACCCTCTCTCTTGGTTCCTGATGGGCACAGGTGAAGGTGATCATCCTGATTGTCCCAGGAACTTTAAGAGGGGGTCAAATTGATGGACTCGCTCTCTCCCTTGTCGACCAGCAGCCATTTTTGGGTTGTTGTTACTATTTACGTTATCATTATTTCAATTCAATATTATATACTTTAATAAATCTCCTATTATTGTTATCCATGTGTCGTCTCCCTTTTTGTCACCTTGTCCTGAGCCAGGCAAGCGTAACAGATACAAAAAATAAAAATAGAACAATAGTAATCAATAAAATAACAATAGCAGAGAATAGCAATAACATAAACTACATAATAAACAAGAATAAACCAACTTAAGCGTTGTTAGCGCCGTGCTCTACCAACTGAGGACCACATAGCACCACAAAGTCCTCCTCAGCGTGAGAGAGGCATCTTCTATTGAGCTCTAAAGTATGTGGCTGGACGGTTTAGTGGGTTGATGTGTGACAGTCAGTCCAGGTAGATTGTAGAAGGTGTGGTCACCTGTTTGAGACGGCTGTGCAGGTGGAACACCCACCAGTACAGGTGGTAGGTGTAGTCGTCG